>NC_141762.1:30461695-30619061 GCF_982258835.1 Parasteatoda tepidariorum
AAAAAAGTAAAAATTCTAAAAAATTGCTTAAAAACTAGTTTAACAGTGTGATAAACTTGTCTAAATTATTTGTAATTATCATGAGTGACAAATTTAGTTGATTTCAGAGTAGCATAAGATCGTATTTGGAGAACTGAATTGTTTTATCAGCTAAAAATCTTCTGAATTGGTGGGAAAATGCTCCAATGGTTTAAAAGTGAATTAAAAACAAGTCTTTTCAATGTTTACATTAATGATCTTCCTTAGAAAATTAAAAAAAATAAAGGACATTGAATGTGCTTTATATGCTGATGACCTAGTACTATGGACTTCAGCATCTAGAAAACACTGCAATAAAATGGGACTTAGGATCAATCAGGCTTTAAAAGCTTTATTTAAATGGTTAAAAGAAAGTCAAATGGAAGTAAATATTGACTAGACCAATGAATCTTCAACCAACTGAAATGAACTTGATATATATAATGTTTAATACTAGTGTCCGAAAAACAGAGGAAGTTACTTATTTAAGAGTGGAATTCGATAAAAACTCAGTTGATATTAAAATGTGTTTTAAAAATTATCTATTTCATATAATAAACCTACTTGTATAGTTCTTTTTTGTCATCTAATATGCTGACATAAAAATCTCCATTTTTATTGTAAAATGGTCTTGATGATATTTTTATTTTGCATAGTAAATAGTTTTATGGATAAAATATTGTTGAATTTCAATTATAAATATCCACTTTTTAAAATTTATATTTGAAATTTCAGGTGTTTCAGATAGCCTATATTATTGTTAAAGCGGCTATTTCTCCAAGACCAGGGAACTGGATTTTGGAACGTTCCAAAGATGGTTTGATTTATAAACCATGGCAGTATTATGCCATTAATGATGCAGAATGTTATGAGGCATTTGGGATTCGACCTACAATGGGAAAACCCAGATATAGAAGTGATGATGAAGTCATATGCACATCATATTATTCAAAGCTTAATCCTCTGGACGGTGGTGAAGTATGAAAATATAATATCAAATCATTTATTGACATCTCTTGTTTGCTTAAAAAATTGTTTTCTGTCCTACATTTTGAATATTTCTGACAGTGTCATTCACACAATATGTCAGTATTAGAGTTCGAGTATTGCGAATTATGAATATTTTTTTAATATTGAATTATAATGTTCCAAAGTGTATTCCCGCAACATATCAGGAATGCCATATCTTACGATAAGGGAATCGGGAATGCCTTATTTCACAATTATTATAGACAATGATAAATATTGAATAGAATAATATTGTGATCATTACATAACCTAATACAGATATTTTATCATTACATATCTTAACACAGATATTATATTTTATCATCAGTTAGACATTTGTTCTATTTGTTAATAAAAATTAATTTTATTGATTTTTATTATAATTTTACTTATAAGGTTTTGATTTAATTTATGAATTTAATTTTTTAAATTAAAATTCAAGCAATTAATTTTTTTTAAAAGGTTAGAAAAAGTTTGCATCTCAAACACACTATGTTATGATAGTTATTATAACTTATTAACACACATTTTTTTCTTATTGCGTTGCATATATTTTATTTTGGAGTTATATTATGTTTTCATAATATGAAATAATAAATTAATTTGTGCTTCTTCATTTATTCTTAGATTCATACTTCTCTAGTCAATGGTAGGCCTGGTGCTGAAGATCCTAGTGATACCTTAAGAGTATGTATATTATTTAATATACAGTATTTTTGCCAAATATTCAAATTTCTATCATATCTTAACACTATATCTAGTATATTTCATCAGTTTATCTATTGTATTTCAACAGCATATCTCTTAATATATTTCAACGTCATATCTAGTATTTATTATCTGCTGTTATTGCAATGCATTTTAACAGTGACAGGGTGCATAGCATCTTTAAAATGCGCTTAAAGGTGCTCTTTTCTGATTTATGTTTTGTAAAAGCCCTTAAAGGTACCAGTGTTTTCATCGCAGAAAAAAAATGGGTGAGAATTTCTCACTCTATCTCAAAAACAGGGTGAGATTTCAAAAAGTGAAGTGAGATTTCTAAAAATTAAAAAAAAAAAAAAAAGCACACACACACACACACAAAGTGACTTGGAAAAAAAATCATTTCTTTAATTTAAATACATTTGTAACATCTTCTAATATTCAAAGCATTAAATATTTTTGCTTCACATCATATGGAAAATGTTCTGCGTCTACTTTTTCATCAGCTATTCTCATTAGGTTGCTCAAATGCGTATTTGTTTCATTTTGATCGTTTCTACCCACATTTGTTTAATTTTCATTTGTCCGTTTCGGAGTGGAAGATATTGCCTTTAAAAGGTATTTGTCCATCTTACATTAAAGCGTAAAAAATTTGAACGTCTTACATGAAGAAACCTTACCTACGGTAAACACGTCGTTGCAGAGAAATGCATTCTGAAAGAGGTTCCGTGGTTCGGAAAGATGGTGTTCTGTTGTTCTTAAAGGTTCTGAGCAATACTGGTAAATAGGGAAGCTAGACAATGGAGAAGAGGGTGAAAATAATGAAAGATCCAGGAAGAAAAGTGAAACAGATTTTATTCTAAATGGCGCAATGAGAAATTTTTTTCAAAATGCGAGAAATTCGCGAATTTTGAAATTGGTTTATAGACTGTGCGAATTTCTCACAGTAATCATTTTTTAATGCCAGAAAAGAAAAAAATATTTCGAAATTCTCACGTTCTCACACTGTAGTGAAAACACTGGGTGCTTTTTTTAACCAGGGTTTGTAAAAAGTGCTTAATTTTCTATTTTTTAAGTTTTATAAAAATATTTTTGAATTTTATTAATTATTTATGTTTATAAATTAAGAACTTTAAACGATGGAAGAAAAATTTTTTTGTTACTGCACAGATCCTAATTATGAATTTTTTTTGGAAAGTGATTAGAAATATTTTTTGGGAGCTTAAAAAGTACTTAAAAGGTGCATATTTTTTGTTGAAAAATCTGGCTACGCACCCTGCGTGAATATATTTCATTATTTTAATTTAGATATTTTTGTACAAATAATATTTTTCATTAATTAATCAAAATTAATTGATGATAGTAATCCTTGAGATACTTTTAGACTAATTATATTTTTTGTGGAAATCACTTACTATATTCAAATTTGTAAGTGTAAATTAAAAACGTTTGTATTTGTAGGAATTTACCGCTGCTCGATATGTTAGATTACGACTGCAGAAAATAAGGACTTTAAATGCTGATCTCATGACAATGCAATCTTATGATCCTCAAAAAATAGATAAATCTACAACCAGAAGGGTAACTGAATTTATACTTTAATATTGTTTTTATTGAAGTATATTTATCTGAAACGTTAAATTAACTATACATGCTTTCATGCTTGCAGTATTTCTATTCAATCAAAGATATCTCTGTGGGAGGTCAATGTGTTTGCTATGGTCATGCAAAACAGTGTCCTCTTAATCCAGAATTAAAAGTAAGGCTTAAATTGTTTTTGCGTTTCTGCTTTTTCATCCTGTTCTTTTATTTGTGGTCATTGAGTCATCTCTACTATTTGTTTTTTAGTTATTTCAATGTAAGTGCGAACATAATACGTGTGGTGAAAACTGTGAACAATGCTGTCCACTCTATCAGCAAAAACCTTGGCGACCAGGAAATCTCAATGATGGAGCTGCTTGTGAAAGTAAGTATTTTTTCTTTATTTTAGCAATAAATCAGGCGCAATATTTCCTCTTGCCAGCTTGACATTGGCCACCGATTGCTTAGAGCTGGGGAGTATGTTTTTTCTTTGAAAATGTTGTGCTTAAAATCAAACTATACCATATTTTTCCTAGAGTTGTGAATTTTCAGTAGGCAAATTTTAAAAACTGGGACCAATAGTTTCAGACATTACGATGGAGATTTTTACTAAGTATGCAAAGATGTGCATCAGAGGAAACTATAATCTATATCGACATTTCTGCATGTTTTTGATGCCTTGTGTTTTGCTTTCAAAAGAAAAAATTCCTGAATTTTGAATAGAAGAGATTAAGAAATTCTCCATATAAACCCAAATCTCTTTTAAGAACAAGTAGATCTTGTGTTGACAGAGTGGGTAAAATTTAAATTTATGTTCTCTTCACTAACATTGATTCAGGTCTGGAGCAGTTTCACTGTAGGAATGTTTAGCAAGATTCCCGAATATGCTTCAGATTATAATATTTTTGTGCTATTCTACCAGTGATCGCATCTTTATAAGAAAATTTCTGATGTTTTTTAATTTTCTGGTATTTTTTATATTTTAATAACTTTTTAGGATATGTGGATAACATTGGAACCATTGAAACTTCTTTTTAAAACGAATATCAATGGCTTTTAGTGATGAATATGTTTTAGTTCTACATTTTCTACATTATTTTTATGGTTCTGGTTACTAAAAAGTTGTCTTACTACATCTGTTAACATTTTGAATGTTGTTCATATTAAGTGAAAATGGTGACAAGCAAAAATTTTAGTCCTAGTACTTTAGAATTGAAATTTATGCCCTTTGTTAATTCATAATTTAGAAAACAGTCATTATTGAAATTTCAAAGTTATTTATAATAAAAAAATGTTATATTATCAAAAAGGAGCTAATTTGCTTTGAATTTTTTCAATGACATTCACAAATTGAGTTCTCAAACCTCACAAATATATTTTTAACTCTTTGTTCTATTTTACTTTCCTTTATGTTCTTTCTATGTGTTGTTGTGCAATATTTAATGACTGAAAATTTTATGTTTTTTGGATTTTTATGTATTTTTTCACTCTTTACACCATCTTGAATATAATAAACAACAAGGGGGTTTAAATATATTTACAAACTTCTCAGCTAGGTTTTTATCATTGGTGAGTATTCAATACTGGATGCATATTTTTTTAAAGAAAGCAATGTATATAGTTAGGTATAAGTAAGTAGGTTTATCTTTTTATTGATATACAGTGACCTAGAAACAATGTATAAAGCAGTTTAGAATGTAACATCAATGCAGAGCAATGTATACAGCACAAATAAGCCATTCTTTTACTGTAATCAAGTATTATCATTGCTAAATCTCAGAATGAAGATAAACTTTTTTCTTCTTTCGTAAATATTTCTTTTTCTAATTCAGTTGCTTTGGTTGATTGGTTGACATTTTAGCACTGATGATGATGCTTGTTTGATATTTTAGTTTAAATATACTTCTAAAATATTCTATTCCTTTGCTTGCCTCTTTTCTTGTCTATTTCCTTTACTATAAACTTTGAATTTTACTTAGTTGTTTCTAAAATTTTTTATTACTTCATTTTCAAATATTTCATAACATTTTTAATGCATTTTTTGTAATTTTTTTATATTTTATTTTATAAAGTTATTTGATTCTTAGTAAAAACACAATATTTAATTTATTTCCTCCACTATCAAGATGTTTTTAAACCAAAGATTTTACTGTTTGTACTTTAATTTCAAAATTCTTCATATTTAAATTCTGACTTGTTTCTTTTTAAATTTCTAGAGTGTCAATGTTATGGGCATGCAGATATTTGTTTTTATGATCAAACTGTAGCTGATAAAAAGGCAAGTTTAAATATTAATGAAGAATATGAAGGCGGAGGAGTATGTATAAGATGTAAGGTAAAGTTATTTTATATTAATCAGTACTTAATTAGTTAACTATTTTTTACATCAGAAAGTGTATTAAATAAAATAATTTCTGTACTTAAAATTTTTTTTAAACAATTTGCAATAAGAATATAGTCATATTCAGTTGTATAATTACTTGTGTCATTACTTATTGATTTTAACAAGCCGTTATTTATTTTTTTCTGGTATTATCTGTGTTATTTAATTCATTATTATCTGGTATTATCATTATTTTCCCTTTAATAACAAAAAAAAAACTTGTTATGAATTATAAAGTTTTAATATTAGAGGATTTATATAAATACAATTTTTTAACATCAATCTACTTTATAGAATCTGTTATCCAAACTAGATTGAACTATTGCTTACTTAGACAACTGAAATTTGTATTATTTAAATTCCTGTTGTTAATAATACTTCGCACTATTTTAGTTGACATAATCAAAGGAAATGTTGTGTCTTCCATTTGTGTTATATTGAAATGTTAGAAATTATTCGTATTATGGAGAAAAGTGATGTATACATCTCTTTGTATACATTTTAATGTTTTGTTTCCAATACTGTGTTATTTTAGCCCTTTCGCGACGGGAAGCACAAATGCGCTTTTATCGCTAAGGCCGGCAGTCTCTCTCGCTAGTGTCTGCCTTGGGCCAGAGGGTTTTTTGCTGTTAAGCCCAAATCCATGAAATAACCGAAATATCAACGCATTGTTTAATAATGTTCTGTAGAGTATTTAAATGACATATGCTTTATATATATTTCTATCGATACTTTATTTATTTAAGTTATTTCTTGTTTAAATATATATTTTACACATTTTATTTTTATTATGTACTTACCATTTAATAAAATTATATATCTGAAAACTATATATATGAATTAAAATTCTTTTATCGTAAGAAAAATTTGAAAACTCTAACATTACACTAAAAACTGAACCACAAATCGAAATACCCAACGCTGTAGCGAAAAAAAAAAAAACTCCCCTGCTTACTGTAAATAAATACCTCATGCGAATTTAAAGAGCCGCCATAAAACATTTCTTTCTCCTCCATTCCTTCCTCCTAAAAACCACGTGTATGTGAGTCATACTACTCTCATTTTGAGTATCTGAAACCATATGCACATACAATGCCATCTTCTGGCAGAAATTTTATTTTTTAAAACATTCCAGGACACTGGCACAAATGAGTGACGGCGAGGGGTGAACAAGAAAACGCTCTGGCACACCAGTATGTCAGCCGGGAAGTGAGTGCATTTCTTGCTGGCTCTCGTATATGTGACAGTCGGCATGAAAGGGTTAAAGATTGAAACTAATCATGTTGTTAGTGGATCACTTTCTGATGTTGTATTGCCAGACTTAATTTCATTAAGATTCAAACTCACGTGTGTGTCATAGTTTTTATGATGCTTTGTCACAATATTCATATGAATTATGAATATCACATTTGAAAGTTTACATTTTGAATGTTATAATGCTGCTCAATAATTTTGCTCAGCCTATTTTCGAGAATTGTTCTTTGTTTAAGAAATATAAAAAGTAATGCATTTGACAAATTCTTCTAATATTCTACATGATAAGTTTTAATTGTATGTATTTTTGAAAAAGCATCTAAGCCTACTGGCTATTAAATTGCATAATAATAAATATTCTTTTGTTGGACATCAAAAATACCTCAAATTTGAAAACCACCCAAGGGAAATTCAGATTACTCAGAATTTTGGATTACTGGAGTTTTTTTTGTAAATATCCCTTAAATTCAAACAAGTAAGTCTTTTTATGTTTATCTAGCAAAACCAATCTAATGATTATAATTTTTTGCAGCACCATACTACAGGAATAAATTGTGAACAGTGTGAGGATGGTTATTACAGGCCTCTAGGAGTAGAGCGCAATGATCCAGAACCTTGTAGAAGATGTAGATGCGCTGGGAAAGGTGTCACTGGTTTCTGTGTTAAAGATGATTCTTATATATTGGAAGGCATTGTAAGTGCATTTTTATTGGACTTTGGCTTGTAAACTTAATGAGTTCACTGTCTTTGTTTTCATTAAATGAAGTTCAACAATTGTTGAGTCATTTTTAAAAGTTATGTATTTTTATAGTTTTTGTATTTTATTTCTAGTTTATATTAATAGCTTGTGTTATTTTAAGCTGTACACAAAATTCGTATAATGTGAATTTATTGACATTTTATTTTTCTAATCTAGTATTAATAAATTTATCAAAATTAAAATGCTTGACTTTGATTCTAATATATACACAGAAATTGTATGTATGAATGAATGAATTGTTGAGTGCAAACAAATGATTTGATGGTTAGCAAATTAAATTAATATTTATAATTTTTTTTCTTCATTTTTATGATTCAAAATGATTAATTAAATATAGAAGGTTCTCTAAATGTTCATTTACTTTGCAAATTTTTCAGTATCTATAATAAGGTGGTGTTAAATTCAGAATCTTTGTGTAGCATCATTTTTAGAAGCATTTTCTGTTCACATAATACTAAATAATTTTTTGTTCATTAAATTTTTTCATTGAAACTTCTGTATTCTGTTTAACAAAGGAAAAAAAGAAATTATTATTTTCATTACCAAAATTTTTTTTAATAGCAGCTATTGATGCAAAATTTCAGATTTTTAGTCCTTTATTATTATAATCTTGTAAAAAATTAGATATTAACAAAATGATATTTGCTAATTGTAATCGAGAGACTAGAAGCAAGGCATAGCCATTTATTTAAATGTTTAACAAAGGAGTTTTATTAATTTATATCTGCTTTTTATAAATTTATCTTATTATTTTTATTAATTTATCCCTGCTTTAGTTTTAATGATTCTAATTAATTTTAAAATATGAATAATAAATATTATAACTTAAAATGATTGTATTTATAAACAGGCAATAGGAAATTTTCAAACACTATATACTTATTATTTTTTGATCTCTGATTTTGATATATATTTTGACAGAATCTTGGACAAAAACTTGGATTTTAAGAAATTTCATTTGTTTATTTATTTTAGTACCCAGGTGACTGTATTTGCAAAGAAGGATTTGCTGGAAGCAGGTGTGATCATTGTGCTTTGGGATATAAGACCTACCCTGTGTGTGAACCCTGTCCTTGTGATCCATCTGGAACTGAAGGAGAAAGTACTTGTGAAGGATTTTGTGTTTGCAAAGTAAAATATAAATTCTGTAAAGCTTTATTTCGCACTTATTAATTTAGAGAGCAGAGGCTCTAAAAACATTTTTGTAGGATATGTGAAGGGTTACAATTTGTTTCATTAAGATGTTTATATCTTCTAAAAGGCTTCAATTTCTCCTTTTTATAAGCTGTGTCAGCCTGAAAATTCTGCCAACATTGTAATAGAATAGTTCAATAAATTAATTATAATGTGTTAATTATTTTGTGTAATTTCATTCTGTTTGTTAAATGAATGTTCTTTTACATCAACCCAATTTTCAATATTTATTACCTGTTCATGTATACTTTAAAAAAATATGTCTGTTTTGCATTTTACTTAAACGTAACTTCTATCATAAATAATTATAACATATCATGTAGCGTAAAACAAACACAACATATTTGTACTGACATAATTAGGCTAAGTTCAAGTTATAAGGCAAAAAATAAAGAAACAAGCGAATGAGCCATAAAATATAAAATAAATAATTAAAATCTTGTCAACATGGTAAAATTGTCATTTAGTCTCTTAAATGCTGTACGAGATATTACAACTCATGTCCCAGAAGCACTTTTTATTGTGTTCATAATTTTTTAAAAGTTTTTATTTATCATTTGAATTTTGCTAATTTGGGCAATTTCGTGCAGATTTTCTTTAAACATTGCAGAAATGTAATTCATCTATATTATCTAATTTTGTAAATAAAATAGACTCTTGTAAAATTTTAAATTTTTCAGGTTTGTTAGGAATTAAATATAAACTCTGATTAAGGGTAGTTTTTACATCAATTCTTCTTCTTTTTTTTTAATTTAAAAAAACTATGCTTATTGCTATTTATTTATTGTATGCTTCAGGTTTGTTAGGAATTAAATATAAACTCTGATTAAGGGTAGTTTTTACATCAATTCTTCTTCTTTTTTTTTAATTTAAAAAAACTATGCTTATTGCTATTTATTTATTGTATGCTTTTAGAAAAATGTGGAAGGTGCTCGTTGTGAGTACTGCAAGCAAGGTCATTACAATTTAGATGCAGAAAATTCAGATGGTTGCACTGCTTGTTATTGTTCTGGTATCACTACTAGGTGTCAACAAAGTGATTGGGGTGTAAAAGTGGTATGTTTTAATCTCTGTGTAATTTATTTATATTTAAGATTTTTTTTCTTTTTCACTGTAGTACTAAGCATTTTGTATGTAAAAAAATTAAATTATGAAATTTTATATGAAGAATTTTTTATTTTAATTTTTTTATAAATATCTGTTTATTTTTCATTGAGTTAATGATATCTGTAGGCTTGTAATATATATATATATATATATATATATATATATATATATATATATATATATATATATATATATATATATATATATATATATATATATATTCAATCATAGTTAATATATTCAAAAATATCACTACTAAAAATATTTTTAATCGAAAATTAAATGAAATATTCAGGTTATAATATAGTTATCAGGTCATGTTATAATGAAATATTGAAATGAAATATTTTTAATTATCTTATATTACATTATGAAGTATCTGAATACTGCAGTATATTAATTTTAAAACAGGATATGTATTTTTAAAAAGTTTTATATTTATTTGTTAATGAGAACAATAGCGTCCCCTCTGCCTAAATGGCATACGTCAACAGCAACAATAAAAGTACTTCCTGAAATGTGAAATGCGTATAAATATTTCTTTAAAATATTAAATTCATATTTCTAATTTTTTTTTGCTGCTTCAAATTCTAAGTAGCTGTTGTACAAGACATCTCAAAAATGCTCGGAAATAATTTTGAGAGAGATAATTGCTTAATAGGGATTGAGAATTGCATAGTAACCTATAATCGGTAATGCCAGTGGGAGAAAGTGGTAACAGGGATAGAAGAACTCAAAAGACACAAGTGAGGGGTAAAAAGAGAACATTTATTGGACATTTGTACTATAGACATACTAGATGAGTAGAGTTCATGATGTTTCAACAGTCGCTATGTGTGACTGACACCCATATAGCATTGATTACCTTACACAGTCACATGTTGGGGGTTTGATAATAGAAACATTACAGATGCTAGTTATGGGATTCATTACAGACTTCATAAGCTTAAAGCTTATGGTAATTGCTTTAAAAGTTCTCAAAAAAATCGAAGTTCAATAAAATGGGTCAGCATGAGAACATCAGGCAATTCTCACTTCTTGTGATGAGAATCCATCAACATAATGGATAAACATGAGGAACTCCATACAATTCTTAATCCTTATGATGAAAATAGATGGAATGATAAAAATCCATCAATAAAATGGATCAGCATGAAGACACCATGCAAATTGTGCTCTACCATGCCTAAAAGTTTATTGCATGGTAAATAATTCACATAGGGCGTCTTATACAATATATATATATATATAATGTAATGGTACTGATTCATATTAAATATATTTTGCATCAAAGTTTTAAACTGTTTAAATTTTTTTCTGAACAGATTCAAACTCTCGATGGATGGACAGTGAGTGATATTTTTGGTCTTCATGTTGCCCACCCATTATACGAAGGTGATTATTTGAAAATTACAAATGAAGCCATGCTTGGTTTTGACAATTACTACTGGTCTGCTCCACCTGAATATCTTGGCAAAAAGGTGGGTTAGGGTAGGTGATGCAAGCGTTTGTTTTTGTTTTGCACATATATATATTTGAAATTCTCTCTTTTTTCCCCCTTCTCTATTATAAGATTTGTTTACTTTTCATTAAGTGTCATATTTTTCAAATTGCGTTTATTGCAAATTTTGTTTTGGAAGTTTATTTAAAGAAAATTGCATTAATTTTTTTGTTTGCTTTATTATTTTCTATAAATTAAACTTTTGTGGTGCGATTTTTTGATAAAGCAAAGAAATTTTGATTTTATATTATTTATGAAAATGATATTTTTTGTTGCTGTGGGCTTCGATTAACATTTAATTTCAGAGAATCCACTGGAATATTTTTTAATATTATTTCATAGCAAGAAAGTGTGACCATTTACTAGTGCATTTAATGTGGATATCTTCGAAAATATGTTGTAGAAAAATCAAGCATTTGATTTTCATGATCACTACCTTTGTTATTGCTCTATGCTTTGCTGTGTTCTAAGATAAAGTGTACTGTTTTACAGCATGTAAGTAGTTAATTTTATAAAAAAATCGGCAGTAGTTTACTTATGCTTATTTTTAAGAAATGCACTGGATTTAATTTTTGCAATCGCCTCAATTTTCATACAATTGGACCCTGTTTATACTGAAATATCAAAGTTGGAATGGGAAATATTTTGAGTTTTGTATGAATAAAGCAAAACAATGTAAATAAAATAGACTTAAAGGTACAGAAATTGCCACATGTGTGTCTCGTTACCTATTTACTATCATATTGTGCTCAGACATTGAGAAAGGTTTTTGTTTATAAAACCAAAACTATAGTAGTTTCATGTGCATTGGATTATTTGGGGATCTTCTGAATATATAATTTTATTGAAAAATTATAATAACACATTATTGAAGAGCAAAGTAAATGAAAGTTCTAAATGTGATTTTAGTTATTTTTAAAAAAAAGTTTTTTTAACTTTTAAATTATTTGTTTAAAGTTTTTTTATGTAGATAATAAGGAATGAAGATTTTGCCATCATTTCTTGTCCACAAGCTTTCAATTCGCAAAATCTGTTAAATCCTTAACAATGAATTGTTGGGGAACAATTGGTTGAATAGCATTAGTACTCTTGGTATTTTAACTTGTTGCAAAAATCGTGGCTTTTTAAAGATACTCATCAACTGTTTGTTGTCAATAGCAGTTGATACCTTCTTCCTCTGACACTTTCATTTTTTTAATAATTAAGAGACTACTATTGAATGTAAAAGATTTTCCAAATTATTTTTTTTAATAGATTTCTTGTTTAAATTTATTATCTTTTTATGTACATATTCTTAAGTATAATTATTTATTGAAATTTAGCTTAATAAGTTGTAGGTACATGACATAAAGTAGTGATATGTTGTCATGGTGGAATATCAAAAAGGAATAAAATGTGGAATAAATAATGTAATAAGATTTTGTCTTTAAGTATGTATGTTTGATGATTAATATATGATGTGTTTACCTTAATTTTTGCTCCTGTGACATTAAATTAAAATTCAATAAGTTCCATAGTATGCTCTCAAACTGTTTTAGCTTTTTTTAAAATGTATATTCAGTCCGTTTTTGATTAATGTACAACAGCATTTCACTAAAGTTGTTTTTGTCCATTTAAGTTAAATTTTATTTGTATTTATTTTATATATATTTCTTCAGCTTTATTCTTACGGAGGAGAATTGAGATATGTTATTGGATATTCTGTAATTGAAGATGATGGTGTTCAAAACGATGCACCAGGTATAATATTGGAAGTAAGAAACGATTATGATTTGTTTTTAAATGTGCAATAGTTTAATGATTTCCTCGAAATTATGTGTGAGGTTTTCAATTTAATAATTTTTCCTTTAGAGCGATATGATTCGAATTGGTTACTACTTTGGATCACGTAAAATTCAAGGCAATATAACAGTGACTCTCCCTCTTCAAGAACGAGCTTGGTCCCATTTAACAGCTGCTGGAAAAAGAAATCGAGCAGTTTCCAGAGAAACATTTGCAGCCGTGATGAATAATCTGTCAAAGATTCTCATTAGAGCTAAATATCATTCTGATCAAGTCATTGGAATGTATGTATTGAATTTTGGAAATATTTCCATTTATATTCATTTATGTACAGTCAGTTATAACAAAGCCCATTTCTTCATTTTTATTAGCTGCATCAACTCACAAAGTGTTAAAAGTGCACTTGTATTTATGAAGAATTAAATAATAGATGCTTTAGATGGCAAGTTTCTTCCACAGTGGAAAAAACTGCCCTGTAAGAAATAGGTTTCTTTCAACCCAAGTGGAAGAAATGAAGGAGACTCTTTTTTTTAAAAAGAAATATCTAATATTAGTACAGTATTTCAAAACAGTTTTTAATTGCAACCTAGTTTAAATAATGGTATTAATTTTCAAGCTATTAAATATATCATTTTTAAATGTGCAAAAACTGAAAAGCAAATAATCATAAAAAAATTAAATTTAATGAATTTCTCAAGATATTAAAAAAAACTGTAATTTAAAAATGTTGTATGTAAATAAGTATAAAGCCTGATTTCATAATTGTACTAAGAATTGTTAAAACGACACAGTCAAATTTTATTACTGCTACTAAATTAACAAAAACATACTACTGAAAAACACGTTGAATTCACAATCATTTATACCATACAAATATTTTAGCAAATCCTGATAAGTATGAAAACTCAAACTGACTCATAAATAGCATAATATATTTAAAATTCTAAAAAAATATATTTTTTAGGAAGATAAGAAAAACTTTTAACTTTATGATACTATATTAAATTTCATTTCTTTAAATTTGAGCTATTCTTATAATATTTCAAAGTATTTTTACTGACCATTTTTAGTTTCTTTCTGTGTCCTGGAAGTAATTGGTTTCTTTCGGAAGAAGTGCCTATCCTAATTATGTTTCTTCAAGAAGTCCCTATCTTAATTAAAAAGTACCATATAACTATAATTATGCATTTTAAATATTGGTAATAGGTCAATGAAATTATAGTAATGGACTACCATTCCTTCAAAGGATTCTTTGCTTGTAATAACTCTTTACCTAAATACACTCTGAAATTAGATTTCTATTCTTCATATTTCTTACTTTTTTGTATTTAATGATCTGTTTATGTTTTTCATACCTATGTTATTTTTCAGAATTATATTCAGTCTTCAAAAATTTAATATTCTGTAGAAAATTATGGGTTTTATTGGTTTTACTGCAGGCACGGGTTGGACAAACAAGTAATTATTCAATTAACTTTTCTACTAATGCCAGGTCAATTAAGCCGTTCTATTTAAGCATGTTGATGATAAACAGAGAAGTCGAACAGATTTCTTTTCTGCTGAGTCCAAGACAGTCCAATGTATATGTAGGAGTGGCCTGATGAAGCTGGCATTTATGACAATGGGGAAAGGGTTTTACCCCACCAGAGAATTTTAGACGTATCAGGTGACTGCAAGCGAGGCACGATAGGCAAATTTGAGTATCTCTCTCTCTGATGCACTCGCCATGTGCCAGTAGTTGGTGGGGAGCAGTAGCCAGTTTTTTTTCAACAACAGATTTTTTGATACAGTAGGGAACCGATTATCCGGAACGGTCGGGACAATCGCTATTCCGGATAACTGATTTTTCCGGTTTTCTGAATCTCTACAAAAAGCCGTTTTTTTTATTGTTGAACCCAACTAAAAAAAAAATATTTGGAAATAATTTTAAAAATAAGAAAAAACAATGAAGTAATACACTAATGATTATTTCCAAAATGATGGTAAGGTAAACATCTTTAAAAAAGAAAGAAAAATCGTAAACTCTTATGAGGAAAAAAAATTTTAAAAAAAATGGCGAGAGAATTTATCGAATTTCGTTCCGGTTTTTTGGTTTTCCGGTTTTCTGATTTCCGGATAACGGGTTCTGTACTGTAGTTCCATAATTGTTAGTTTGGTGGTATTAGAAGACTTGACAGCAACCTTCTTTGGCAAGTTTATCTGCTATTTCGTAGCCATAAATACCCACATGTTATAGCATCCAGCGTCGGTGTATTTCGTGGTGTTGTGAAATGGTTTTTAGTTTATTATCGATGGAAATACTTGTACGGTCACCAATATTTAAACGGTCTTTCAGATGTTGGAGTGCACTGTGGCTATCCGTCAAGATTCATATGTCTTTAAAGTTGTTCTCTTCAGTGATTACCTGAAGTCCAATCTCAATTGCAAAGAGTTTACTTTAAGACAGAGCTAAAGTTACATCAGAAAAGGAGATATTTTACATTGAGTAGTTTCCATGTAAATTCCACTCCCTGCTGAGTCTTCAATTTTACTGCCAATGTAGATTTTAATGGTTTTAGAAATGTTATTAATGACTTGCAAAGCCAAATGCTTGAGATGATTTGAGATGAAATTTTTTTTATTTACAGAAACTTTTATTAACTTTTAAAATAAAAATTAACCTTTATTGATATTTATTAAAATTTTTCAGTCTTTATAATGTAGAGATGGAAATCGCTGATCGTGGATCTAGCAGTTTGAAGAAAATGGTTACTGTTGAGATGTGTGAATGCCCTCTAGGATATTCAGGCTTATCGTGTGAGGTAATTGAATTAATTTTACTGTATGTCTTTTAATCATATTTTTTAAAACAAAATAATTCAATTTTGTAATTGTTCTGTAATTTTAATATAATGATAAAAATATTAATTGTTTTTGTATATTTTTAGATTTGTGAAACAGGTTACAGAAGGGTAAATGAAATTTTGCATAAAGGTGTTTGTGAGATATGTCAATGTAACGGACATTCATCTACATGTGATCCTTTTACAAGTTATTGTAAAGTAAGACATCTAGTTCTCTTTTTAGATTTTTTGTATATTGCATATTTCTACGTAATATCCTTGTAACTAGGGAAAAAGTGATGCACTTTAGGACGCTTTTCATATTTTATTCTCTAGATGCAGTGTGCAAAAAAAGGAAAAATTAAATGAAAATAAAAAAAATAAAAAAGGCACATACTAGGATTGAATTTTAATAGTTCAAGGAGAAGACTTCAAATACACTAATTAATTAGTGTAACTGATGTTTTCAGTTAAGAAATCAGATATAAAAACATATTTTCGCTGTACAAACATACCTTTTTTGTGGCAGATTCGGATTTCTGTTTGTGGATTATACTTTTAGTTTGCCGTTAGCCTTTTTTTAAAAGTAGTCTTGTATATGTATACTGTACCAAAAAATGTCCTGAATTTTTTAAAAAAATATTGTCCTGATTTTTTCTTTGACCCACTATGAAGCCTGCTTATCCGCATTGCTTAAAACCCTGAAATGTAATGGTTATTTTCAACATTGTGAGTATTTTGACAAATATGTCAAAGAAATCAATACTTCGTCTATAAATTATTCACTTGCTAGTCTTGACAAATTTGTGAACAAAAATAACTGAGATTCTCTAAAATTAAATTTAATTTCTATTAACTTACCAAGTTAGCTAAAAAGAAGATATTACCAATTACATTTATTGAGAAGAGAATTAAATGAAGTTTAAATTTAATTTTAACTAAAGAAAATATAAATTTCAATAAAAACAATGTTTAAAATCGCAAATGATGAAAATTGATAAAAAATCTATACACGTTTTGGCGTCAAGGTGGTTTAACTTCAATGGCAAAAACGGTATAAACAGCGATGATTAAATTCCCACAAAAGCTATGTCATGATAATGACCTAATCTCTAAATTTCATGTAGAAAATATGTTTAGCTTATTTTTGCACGAGAAAAGCAAATCGCTGTGGTCAAACTACTTCTAGTTTTATCTTAATAAGTATTTTGAATGAGAAAAATCGATAATGTACCAGTTTGATTTCTATTCCCAGTTTTCATATATTTCTTTTAAATTGTTGTTGTAGGTACTCTTTTTATTGTAATTCTCCTATGTATGTTAAAGCTTACCATATTTACTTTTTGAATCTTAAATTCAGAGTTGTGCCCACAATACAACTGGTCATCGTTGTGAGATGTGTAAGGAAGGATTTCATGGAAACCCTCTTCGAGGTAGCCCTGAAGACTGCCAACCTTGTGCATGTCCTTTGTTGAATGAGGAAAATAACTTTTCTCCCACTTGCAAAGATATTGTTACTACTGAAGGGGCTACAGACTACATTTGTACTGCCTGCGCTGTTGGTTACATTGGCAATAAATGCCAAAGGTAAATTTTGTAGTTCTTTTTAAAATGAGCTCTTTCTATTTCATATGTTTGAAAACTGAACTTGTTTTTCTATTCTATTCTATTGTTTTGATATTCTATTTGAAAACTGATTTGTTTGTGTATTCTATTTCATGTTTTGTTATATTAAATTTAAGAAATTGTTTTACTTTTTGAATCTATAGGCCCTTGTGATTTTTCAAAACTTTCAAATTTCTGGATTTTTTAAAAACAAACAAACTAAAAGCAGAATAGATTTTAATTTTATAAAAATGTATAAAATTAATCCTGTGTTTTGCTTAAAAATCTACTTCTTATTTTAATTTGTAATTCATTATGTTTGTTTTGTACAACTTGATAAAAATCTGACAGTAATATTTAATGTTCCTTCAAACGTAAAAGAGTCCTATATAAAATTTTGATAAAGTTGCGGCCAGCTATTTGACTGGTGCTTTAATTGCATCTCTCAGGCTCATGTAAGTTGGAAACCCTTGATTTATAAGATATATTAAGTTTGCACTGTTAGCTAATTATTTAAGTTATATTTAATTTCATACCTTATGAAAAATCTCATAAATAAAATATTATTTTATTGAATTTTTTACAGATTATTTTTTAAATTAAATAATGGTTTAATTATTGAACAGTTGATCATTAATGTAAAATTTTAAAATATATATTTATAGTTCCTCAATTTTTTTTCTTGTTTTTTTATGATTTAGGTGTGCTCCTGGTTACTTTGGTACTCCAGGCACTCCAGGTGGATCTTGCCAGCCTTGTGATTGTACTGGAAATGCTGACACATTTGATCCTACGTATTGTGACCATATCACTGGACAGTGCTTGAAATGTATTGGAAATACAGGTGGATGGCACTGTAATGAGTGCTTAGAAGGACACTATGGCAATGCTTATCATCACGTTTGTAAACGTAAGTATGTTTACTTTTTTTATTTTTAGTATTACTTCATTATTTCTGTGTCTAAGCCATTTTGACACATGTTTTAGAGTTAAATTATTAAGGTTAACTTTTATAGAAGTTTCCCCGGGTTTCAGAAAAGTATCAAAAGGTAGCCAGAAATGCTATTTAATTATTAAAAATAAAAAGTGCATGAACTCGGGCAGCTTTTTTTCTTTGCATTGTTGTATAAAATACTATTACAGATTGCTTAAGTGAGAATACTTGTTGCTCATCTTAGTTATTGTTAAAAGTTCAAATGTAACTACAGGAACGATATTTTGTTGATTTTAACTGCGGTCATTAAAAAAAAAAATTCCTTAAAATAAATATTTTTTTACTAAATTTTATTGAAATTTGAGATCATCTTTTCTACTTTCGTTTTTCAATAAAAATAACTTTCAAACTATAAGAATGGTCAGTAATTTAGTAAAGTTAATTCAGTTTTTTCCCTGATATATACTCCAAAGATTTATACTTGCTTTTTTATGTAAAGATAAGAAACAACGTGATAGATAGGGATTTTGAAAAGTTTTATCCAAAGAGCTATTTTGATGTTATTGCAAAATAGTATGTTCTCCTTTCTAAAATGCTATTAAAATACAATAAAAATAGTCATCTTCTACCGACCAATGGCGATATTTTGATTATGATAAATATTTATTATAAATAGCATTGAAACAAAAAAAATGGCACTTTATATGAAAATTTCGGTGCCATGGTGATTAATTTGTACTTCTTACTTTTTTACTTTTTTTTACTTAGATTTTTATATAAATCCTTTTGACAAAGTTGCATTACTTTCTTCATGTACATATTCTCTAATTCAACGAACTTCTGTGTTTGATTCTAATATTTATTATTTTTTCTGTTACTGCTTTCATTATTTTTAAAGGTAACTATGGATTTATGTTTATCTGTTATAAATTTTCTATGCTTTAACTTTTTATGCTTAACAGCTTTCATAAAAATTTAAAATCATTAAAATATCTATCTTTAAATAATAAAAATTTAAATAAAGTTTACATGGTGTTTTACACAATGGTATGTTTTATTAATAGGAAAAAATAAACAAATTTATTATTTTATTTTTTCTAATATGAATATCCAGACAGAACTAAAAAACTAATGCGTCTATTTATATTATTGAATCCTAATTTTTTATGTGTAGTGTCAGTGTAGTTTTTATCATATAATTTATCCTTAGAAGTTGTTAAATTACGAGTAAAATTTTTTTTTGGTTAAGTCATGAAGAACTTCAAAAATTCTTAACTTAAATATCTAAAAATTTTCCGATTTAGGAATTAAAACGAATGTTAATATTGTTAATGATTAATTAGATAGTTTTTATTAGTACTTATTATAATTTTTTATTTTATATGTGTATGGCAGAGGCAATATACTGAATTAAAGGCTTTAAAACAAACAAATAAATAAATAAATGCCTAAATAAATAAATGAGAAAAGTAATTTCAATTTTCTAAAAAGATTGTTACTTATAAATTAATTTTAATATCCTCTATCACAAAAAAATATTCATAAATTTTTTAATTTATACAGTCATTAAAATCAATTTATATATTAGGGAATATTCAATGTTATGTAAGTAGCACCAGAATTTTATTTTTTATCGAAATTTAATTTTGTTTATTTATTTAATACTTTGCAGGTATGTATAGATGTTTAATTAGTCTGTTTTGAAAATTTTCATTTTTGTGGCAGTGTTTTATTAAAAATTTTATTTGTCTTATTGATTTATTGTAATTTTAAAAGAGATTAAAGATTTTAAAATTTTTTAAAATTAATTGTAATTTTCGTAAATAATATTTTTCTTAAGATATATTTCACTATTAGCAAGTTATTTACTTTTCGTGTTAAATGTACTAACTCTAAAAATAGAGAAGGTTTAGAATTAATATTTTAAATTTTATTTTATTGGATTAGTAAATTATATTATATAAATGTGTTATAAAATTAGTTATTGCTAATTTGTTATTTGGATTAACTTAATCATTGCAACTTGTCAAAACGTGAAACACCATGAGTTTTTCAATTTCTTTCTTATAAGCTTATTTTCATTTTATTTAAAGATTACTTTTATATGAGTCTATTTTTTTCTAAATAGAACGTTTTTAACTTATTTAAAACATTTCCTATTGAGAAGCTCTGCTGTCGCAGAACTTTTCAGGTTAATTTTAATATAATTGTTATAAAGCTCTTATATTGTTTAGTTGTAAAATATGTACAGTGCACGAAAAAAGAAAAGGAAATGAACCACCCTGAATAACTTTTGATGTTTTGATCAGATTTTCACATTCCTAATGGCTTGAAGAGATGACCTAATTAATAAGTGCAGACAATATTTTAAGTTACGAAATCAGACTCAAAAACGTACTTTTTCTGAATAAACATACCTTTATTTTGACTGATTCAGGCTTCTGACCCCTAAGTATAGCGGATAGCTGCAAATCTGGAAAATGAGGTTCTAATAGCTTGAGTACTTTTTTAGTGAATTGAGAAACTTTTGCACACAATTATAAAATTCGTTTATTCAAAGATAATTCTAGGCAAAAAATAACTTATAGTAAATATTTTTTATATTTTTATCAGTTTATTTAATAATGGTTGGAAAAATTTTGAATTGTAAGGTCTATAATTTTTTTTGCATCATTTTAAAGAATGTAATGATACCTATCAAAATACAAAATTTGAGCAAATTTTATTTTTATTTTGCCACGTAAAGTTACATTCTTCAAAATGATGTAAAAAATTGTATACCTTACAATAAAATTTTTTTCGACTATTATTGAATAAAATTACAAAAAATAATAAATATTTACTAAAATCACCCCCTCGAGCTTATTAACAGTTCTAGAACGTTAAAATCCGATCATTAGATCAAAAGTTATTCAGGGTGGTCAGTTTTTTTCCGGTGCACTATACATTATTATTTATTTGAGACTTAAGAGTTTTAAATATGTCCATTACAATCTATGTGCAAATGTTAATTAGATTTTTAAGTAATTTATTTTAAAATTAAACATTTTCATACAATTTAGTTAACTTCTTTAGTCACTTATAACATGGAATAATGTCTTAGTTTAGAATCAGAATCTGCAAAGCTTACTTATATTCTACATTCAAATTTAATGAAAATTTAATTGCAATTTTTTAGTTTTTATTTATTATTAAATGAATTGAATTTTATGTTATAATATAGCTGTAAAAGTGATTAATATTGAAATTTAATTTAAGATTAAGCTTTTATAAATCTAATTATGAGGTGTGTTTAAAAAGTAAAAATGCATTACATTACGGTAATGATTTATTTAATTTAAAAAAAATTGCTATACATATGGCATTCAGCTCGAAGATATTGTTCTTGCTGTTGAATCTGTTTCTTGCAATACATTTTTTCCATTTGTTATGCAGATTTGGAACATTGCTGGATGAGAATGAGCCTTTATCAAATGTTTTTTTAATAATAAGCATACTTCAGATATTCACAGATTGTTTTTATTTATGGGGAAGACATTTAATGATAAAATGTAATTCAATAGGAGAGCATCATAGAAGCAGACTTTCTGCTATCTCTAAATAGAAAAGACAAATATAAATATTACTTAAAATTTTGGTAATCACTCTCCTTCATAAATTTTTTTTTGGCAAAGCTTAACTTCATATTTGATGTGATCCTGAATTTGCTGAACAATTGAAAATAATTTAATTCTAAGAGCCTACTTCACATTTGGTGTATTCCTGAATTAGCTCGACAATTGGAAACACATTTCCTACAAAAAGCATACTTCACACTTTTTGAAACCCTGAATAGGCTCAAACATTGGAAACACATTTAATTCAAAGAGCATACTTTACACTTGTTGA
Organism: Parasteatoda tepidariorum; assembly: GCF_982258835.1. Lineage (NCBI taxonomy): Eukaryota > Metazoa > Arthropoda > Arachnida > Araneae > Theridiidae > Parasteatoda > Parasteatoda tepidariorum. Next base: position 30,484,235 of record NC_141762.1, read on the forward strand.
GATCCTGACTTGGCTCAAACATTGGAAACACATTTAATTCAAAGAGCATACTTTACACTTGTTGAGATTCTGAATAGGCTCAAACATTGGAAACACATTTCCTACAAAAAGCATACTTCACACTTTTTGAAACCCTGATTAACTGAACCACTGGAAACATATTTAATTTAAAGAACATGCTTCACATTTGGTGAGATCTTGCATTGACTCAACCATTGGAAAGACATTTAATGTAAATCAGGATTATCATACTCATAGCATTATCAAACCCACCTTTCAAAAAAGATTATATCCAGTATTGCTGAATCATCCATAACATTACCTTTCTTCTCATCTAATTCATATGCAATATATTAATACTTTTCTTACATATCTCATACAGTCCTTGCATGTTTTATTTTTAATTAGAATTATTTGTTAAATTAGCTATTTAGAACTCAGTATAGCTTCTTAAAGAATGGGCATTTAGTTGGTTAGGTAGTTAGTATTGATGGTAGTAATTTTAGATTGTGATAGTTTGCAGATGAGAACATCTCTGGTTCCTTTCAGCCTGCGGATGCCATCCACTTGGATCAGAAAATTCCATCTGTGATAGAGACACCGGGCTTTGTGAGTGCAAGCTGAATTATAATGGAAGGGAGTGTGACAGATGTGATGTAAGTTATCTATCAATTTCAAAAGGTAATTTATATGCATGAACAAATATAGCTATTCAGTTATAGAACTACTGTACATTTTAGTTTTGACTATAGAAAGACTGAAAGCTTTTGGAAATGGCAGAATAATCCAATTTCCTGAATTTTTCATGTCCCTTCTTCATTTTGTCTGGTAACCTTTTATTCCCTTTTTTAAAAAAAAATTATTTTTGCAATCGTGTGATAAACCTTTAATTTTCACGAAACTAATGAGCTTATTTATTTGATCTGTAATAGTTTTAGTAATTATTTTTTAAGAAAATGAGAAAAATAATTCTTTGTGATATGAAAATTACCAATAGTGTATATGTTGAAATTGCCGACCGGCCTGTGTAGGGGTTAGGGAACTGCCCTTGCATCAGAAAGGTTCTGGGAGGGTTCGAATCCCGGACAAGGCATGGATGTTCTTTCCTTCTCTGTACTATCTGTCCTTATTGTGGGAGCAACGTTAGCCCACCTAATATGGTACCCCTGAAAGAGAGGCCAACAAAACTGCCCTGTAAATGCCTGAATTGACGAAAAATGTTAACACAGGTGGGCATTGGAAAAAAAAATATATATATAGATTGAAATTTAGGCACATTTTATTGCAATATGCCGGAGTTGGGTTTTTGACATAAAAACCAATTATAACCATCAAATACCTACCAAAAAAGTGTCAGAAATTAATGAAATCTGACAAAAACTGTCAAAAATCTGGAAAATTTCTTTTTTGCTATTGGGAACATTTTATTAAAAGTTTAATCATGTATAATATTTACACTATAATTATAACCATAATTATAACTTATGTATAAATCATGCATGAAAAAGAGCTAAAATTATTGAAACTATAAACTAGCTTTTCTTAAAGCATGGTACTATTAATATTTAAAGATCAATAATATTTGCTATATTGTAACTTTACAGTTTATATTACTGGTAATAACTATTAGTTATTAATTGTTAGCAATCTAAATTTTAATTTTAATACCTTTAATGTCACACTTTAAACAGATTTTTTATAGATTATGTAAAACTAAAGCGGTTGAAATAATTCTTAGATCTCAACTTTTGAAATTTGTTTTAATTCTCAATATTTGTTAATACTTCTATGTACAGTCAGCAAAAAAAAAAAGATATCACCCTGAATAACTTTTGTTCTAATGATCGGATTTTCACGATCTAAGTGTCGATCTTAATGGTTCCCGGGGGTGACCTCAAATATGCTAATTAATTAGTGCTAACTATTAATTAAGTTACGAAATCAGACACAAAAACGTACTTTCTCTGAATAAACATGTATTTTTTTTTACATATTTGGATTTCTAAGCCTCAAAATATAGGGGGTAGCCGCAATCTGGGAAATATGGTCCCCATAGTTTGGTCAGGAGAGCGATCCAAAGTTCGTACCCGTTAATGTTAATTTCACTTTTTACGTTTTTAGTCATATTTTCAGAACTAATAAAGCAATTTGAAGAAAATTGCTCCCACTCATAAAACTCATTTACCCAAAGATAATTTCATGAAAAAAATAATTTTTAATAATTATTAATTATTTTTTATTATTTAATTAAATTGAGGATGAAAAAATTTTGAATTATAAGGTATGAATTTTTTTATACCATAATAATCTACATATTTTTCAATAGAAAAATCTAAAGTTTCAACTGTTTTTATTTATTAGAAGCTGAAAAAAATTAAAATTAATTATTTTTGAAAAAATAATTTGGCGACACTAAAAAAATGATTAAATGGGGCGATTAATATTAAAATGTGATAAACTTGCAAGGAACTTGACTTCTTGCGCGTAGTGTAAAATTTCATTCATATTTTTTTCGCTAATAATCGTTTGCTAATCTTTTTATTTTTATTTCTTTCAAACTATAAAATACGATGTTTCTTTTTAGTCATTTAATAATTTATTTGTAATTTAGTAAAGAAATTATAAATAAAACATTTTGAATAAAAAACACTTTATTCAACGAATGTCTAGTTTTATAAAGGCGTGCTTCTGATAGAATATGATTATGCACCTGATTGTGCTTACTTAATGTGATTATTTTTTAATTTCGATTTTCTTTTTCAATAACTGATACAATTTCAATAATATACATACGTATGCATAGATTTGGAATAATATATTTATCAATTTCTTGAATATATATTTTATAATTATTAATACGAATGCGTAGTCAACATTTTTAATCATCTTAAAACTTCGCCCGGTGGCTGAGCGGTAGCGCTTCGCGCTGTCGTTCCTCGGGCCGGGCAAGGCTGACTCAGCCTTTCATCCCTTCAGTGGGTCGATAAATAAGTACCAAGCATGATTGGGAACTAAACACTGGGGGTTCCGCGTTCGGCTGACCACCTGACCGGAACATCTGCTCCTGCACCCCAGAGCCCTAGGTCCAGAAAACTGAGATGGGCACAGTAGGCCTTGGCCCTCCATGGGCTGTCGTGCAGCTGAGTTTAGAGTAGAGTTTTTTAAAACTTCTTTACATCTTATATATCGCCTTAATCTTAAAATAAATTTGTAAATTACCTGTCTGTACGTGTTTCGCAGAATTATTTTTCTAACTTTTTTATTGAATTTTAATGCAATTTTTTTAAAATTCTATTATGTATATTTTTTCCAATAATATACTAATCAATCGTTTAAGTACTTTAATTTATGTTTTTCTTTAAAATAAAATTACTTTTTAAATTATTGCTAAGTTCTTATTGAAAGAAAACTTAGAATTATTGCCAGCTATCTGAGAATTAAATCTTGTTAAGAAATTAAAAATATTCTACTGATCACACACAATATCATTCGAAGCAGAACAGCTGACTATTTACTAAAAATACTATTGTTTACGAAAAATGAAGATAAATTATTAATTTTATTTTTTTTATTGCTTCTTATTTATTCGAGTAATGAAAAGTAAATGCGTATGTGCGCACAGGGGGAAAATTTAACAGATTGTTTTGTTTTTTAAATGAACAAAAAACTATGGGCATGCAATTTTAATTAAACATTCAAAGAAAATCTTGTGCGCTAACCCTTTTAAGTTACCCTTTTGTCTTAAAAAGTTGAAAATATTTGCTTTAAAAGTTGTTTGTATGATTTCTCAACTTTTGCACAGTTCAAAAAAATATTGCTATATCAGGAAAATGTTCGATATGCCTTGTTTTGTTAAACAACTACTAAAATAAAAAATTGTAAAAAGATTTGAAAAACGTGCTATTTTTAGAATCATCATCTCAAAAATTGTTCTTTTACTCCATTTGACTTTCTTCTTCTTAAATAACTTATAATCATAGTTTTAACACACGTTTTGAAGAAATTATGTATACAAATTTCTCCTAATATTTCGTAATAAAAAAACAAGAATATTAATGATTTATTTATACAGTGAAACCTGCCAAGTTGACCACACTTGTAAGTTTTACATCTGAATAAGTTGACCTCAATTATCAAGAACGGAAATTTTCCTACATAATAAAGAAGCAAAACCTTTGTAACTTGACCACCTGTCTATCTTGTATGTTGACCACTGAAATAAGTTAATTTTGTCTAGGAGTATTATGAAATTCTATTCTAAAACCCTCATAAGTTGACCAGAAAAAAAAATTCAGAAAATTTTCTGTCATTTTGCAATGTATGTTAATATTTCACTTGTTCGGTGAAATAGTGTAAAAAGCTAATCTAAACCCTTTTGTGAGTTGACCATCTGGGGAAACTGTAGGGAGTCAGCTTTTGACCATTTCGTTCATTCATTCTTTGAAAACAGGTGTGTTAGTTGAAAAGTTGCTCTTCCAGTTGCAATAGTGAGCAAATAGGCTTATATGTGTAGTAATAACAGAATAAATTTTGAAGTGTTAAAATTTTGTTTTGTTAAAGTTTTCAATGTTTTCGTGTTCTGATATTTTAAGAAATTATTTTTATTAAACACTTCACATGCATAACTAACAAAATAATTTTTTTTAAAAAGTTATTTAAATATAAAAATTATTTCTGTGTAACAAATTGAAGTTCGTTTAGGTTTAAACACATTTCTTGAGATATTCATTTGGCCATTTGCTAAATCAAATTTTTAAGTCAAGTAAAAAAAAAATTTAAATGTATAGCAACATGTAGGAAACGAAAAAGTAAACAATGTCCCACCCCTTCTATAAGTTGACCACTTGTCTACGTTGGCCACTAAAACAATGCACATGAAGTGGTCAACTAACACAAGTTTTACTGTAATTGTTTCATTGAACCAGAGTAGTTAATTGTTTTCGTAATAATCGGCCTTACAACTATTTAACTTAGATTCTTTGGACTAGGCGTCACTTCATGCATGTCTTTCGAGATTGAAATTTCAAAGATAAAATGTAAAAATTACAAGAATGCGTAAGCTGGTTTCAACTAACAAAAAAAAGGGACAAAATCGTTGGCAAAAGAAGTTATCTCATGAAAAGAGTGTCAGAGTTGAAGAAGTATTGTAAAAACTGTAACAATTGTTACTCTTGTTTAATTAAGGGTATTATAAACCTAATTTTCTTTTAATCATGTTTTTTAAAGAACTAACGAAAGGAGTGTGTAAATAACATCAACTCGTAATTTTCTTCGTGTTTTTTTTTTGTTTTTATTTATATTTACAACTATTTAATTTCTATAAAATTTTGCGATTATGCATCAGAATCGCTATCTTTTTTCAGGTCCACCTTTGCTTGATCACTTTTTTTTCCTTTCCTGAGAAGCTCTTCATAAATTTATGATAACTTATGAAAATTTGGTTTTAATTCAAAACTGTCATACAAATTACATTAAAACAGCTTTAAAAAAATAAATAATGTCAGATAAAAAGTCAAAGATTCTATAATCTTGGAGAATCAAAAATAATTTATTAATTTATTTAAATTTCCTTTTTAAAGGAGATTTAAAAAAAAAAAAAAAAAGCCCAGAAAGCAGCGCGAAAAATTATGGTTGCTTAGCAACGAGAAGCACTATCTTTTCCCATCTTGTCATTCATTCAGTTTCTTTATGGTTGTTATAAATTATTTCCCCTTCTATGGCGAGGTAATTTGGCATATTTTTAAACCATCGCCAGATATATAAATCCTTATTGCGACCTAATTTACAACCCATTTTTTTCGAAATTTTGTCTACCCCCCCTATTTTAAAGGTCAGGAATCCAAATATGTAAAAAAAAATACATGTTTATTCAGAGAAAGTACGTTTTTGTGTCTGATTTCGTAACTTAATTAATAGTTAGCACTAATTAATTAGCATATTTGAGGTCACCCCCAGGAACCATTAAGATTGACACTTAAATCGTGAAAATCCGATCATTAGAACAAAAGTTATTCAGGGTGATATCTTTTTTTTTTGCGGACTGTACATGACCATTGCCTATGAATCATAATTATAGTATGGTCTTTGATGAGTAAACTAATTGTAATTTACAAAGAGAAACATGATAAATAAGTTTGTTTAAAAAGTTATGTTTTTTGATCAATTGATTCCAGGTTTGCTAAAGTTATATTAAGTTATATTTAGTACAATACAGTAACTAGTTAGTACAGTAAGAGCTGTTTAATTAGAACAGTTATTATAATAAATTTCTAATTACAGTAGGGAACCGATTATCCGGAACGATCGGGACCATCGCTATTCCGGATAACTGATTTTTCCGGTTTTCTGAAACGCTACAAAAAGCCGTTTTTTTATTGTTAAACCCAACTAAAAAAAAAAAAAATATTGGAAATAATCTTAAAAAGAAGAAAAAACGATGAAGTAATACACTAATAATTATTTCCAAAATGATGGTAAGGTAAACATCTTTAAAAAAAGAAAGAAAAATCCTAAAATCTTATGAAGAAAAATTTTTTTTTTTAAAATGGTGGGAAAATGTATCGAATGTTGTTCCGGTTTTTTGGTTTTCCGGTTTTCTGATTTCCGAATAACGGGTTCTGTACTGTATATGGTATTTTTATATGTTATAATAGTTTTAGTCTGTCTACATTCTAGTCCATTCAGCTCAGCTTCAATAAATATTTTTTAATTTTGGCTTTATTCATTCAACTTTAATCAATGGTACAAACAGATAAATCATTCTGGAGGAATGAATGGCTATTAATAGCTTGCAAGACCTGTAAAAATTGAATCTAAATACTATTGGAGTAATTCAAGAAGTGAAAACAAACGATGTGTTTGTGTCATCTATACTAGTGAATGATTTGTTTATGAATTATTTCATTCTTTTTGCTTTTTTCAGTATGGCTTAGGTAATATTGAATTAGGATGTCTGCCATGTCGTTGCAATAAAACTGGAACAATTCATGAAAATGTGGATATATGTGACCCCGTATCCGGGAAGTGTGATTGTAAACCTGGTGTATTTGGTCTTAAATGTGATACTTGTCTTGAAGGATATTACAGCTTTTCTGAAAGTGGTTGTAAATGTAAGTGACACTTTATCTTTTTTGAATAACATTATATTACCATGTGAAAATGAAGAAATTGTTTAATAAAGCTTATAATCTAAAGCAGGGATGGGCAAACTATGGCCCGCCAGAAGGTTTTATCCGTCCCGCGGACAAAATTTAAACTTGTGGCAAATATAAACAATATGCATCCATTTTCTTGTCTACTTTGTTTAAAACTATTTTTGTTCTTTATTTTTTAACAAAGTACTGATGGCCTTTTTACTTTCTCAATTTTTGTTCTACAAAACATAAATTGATGGAAATAGTTAGCACAGACAGCTTCAATTGGTAAAATGTTGAAAGCAGAAGTTCTTTATAGAATAGCCATAGATTGGCTCCAACGAGCGTTTGTCTTTCTCGAGGAGCAGACATACGGAATCTAATATAGGTGAATACTTCACACGTGGCAGACTGCACATTTTAAGCTCCAACGAGCGGATTTTTCTGACGGCGCAAGTTCTAACATTATTTATTGAGTATGGAAAAATTGAGCACATGCAACGTCATTGTAAATAATGGTGAAATTATTAAATGTATAAAATGGCTACTGCCTTTTTGGAGTTATTTGTAAAATTTTTTTCACCCCAAAATGGCAACTAAAAAACGCGAAGTTGATTTAGAGTGCCATGCGTTCAATGATGAATTGACTTCATTTTATTTTAGAAGTTAGAATTTTTATTTTAGAAGTTTTTACTCGGCCCACCAAACTTTTTTTTTCTCGAAATTTGGCCCTCGACCAAAAAAAGTTTGCCCATCCCTGATCTAAAGAGCAATTATTCCTTTGGAGGAATCTTTATAAGCAAAAAAATTTTTTTTTATAGAAAAGAAAACTTTCCTTAATTTTTTTTCAATTGTAAATATTTGTTTTAATGTGTGACTATAATCTGCTGTGATTTTATAATGCAATCAAACACTAATGACATTCAAATTTGCAAGTGGCATTTTCAGTGAAATCTTTTGATTAAGAAGAAATACAACATTTGTCTTATTCATATTTAAACATGATTTACAATTTAAATTATAATATTGCCGAAAATTTCAAAAGGATAAATATATGTGGTTAAAATTTTTTTAATTTAATTTAATTTAATAAATTTTTTTCTAGCATATTTAAAAACTTTACATTATTATTATTATGTTACAACAATAACATACTGTACTATGTGCATGACTGGTATGTAAAATAGAAAGCATGATTTTAGCTAAATTCAGTATATAAATATATATTTAATTTAAAAAAGTTATGTGGATGGAAAAAAATGTTTGATAAAAATGAGTTTTCTGAGCTGCAGAGAGAGTCATTGTCATAGAGTAGCAAAATTCCCTGTCAGCATGTCAAGGAATTTTGCTAATTCACAAATCTGTCAGTGAATATATGCAGCAGACAGTTTTTTTTGCCAACTAAAAACGCATCACTGATCGTATCTCACAAATGGCGGGCACTTCATTAAATTAGAATATTTTAAAGACACTGAACTGACCATACAGTTTACCTACACAGCTGCAACTGAGCACAGTTGTTTCCAAGAAATGCTAGGACACGACATAAGCACTCGTTGCAATGCACGCTTCATACAAAACACACATAGCAAAACAGCCCTTACTTAAAAAAAAAAAAAACCTCGTATATATACCCATGGATTATTCTGAATTGTAATTTTTTTTGGATATGATAAATTAATAAATGTGTTTCTCTTATGGTGGTGATAACTGGTATGTTTAATTATTTAAGGGTGTGGTTGTGATGCTAATGGTGCTGCGACACCTCAGTGTGAAGATCCAAGTGGGCAATGCGTTTGTAAGAAGAATGTTATTGGCAAGACTTGTAATCAATGTGCAGTATGTTTATTTTAACTATTCTTGTTTATGCATTTCATGCCTAATTTTATTTTACAGGATATATGCTTAACTAATTAAAATTTTTTGATAAATTGATTTCCAGTTATTAGAAAATATATTATTCAAAAAATATGTACGAGAATTTGTTTTAATCTGTCATATTCAGTGACCAAAAGGAAACAGATTAGGTTTTAACCCAATGACGGTTCTGCGGGTAAAATGTCATATTTTCACCTGCAGTCTTCTCTGCATAACAAAACTGATTTTTACATGTTATTAGATAGGGAAATAGTGTTACTTACTTATCCTCTTTATGCCAAAATGGCACATAAGGCCTCAGATCTTTTTCCCCACTCACTCCTGTCTTTGGCCAGGCAACACGCTTCTTCCCATCCAGTTAATCTTGCTTTACTAAGATCTTCCTTGATGCATCTTTACCATGTTAGTCTTGGTCTCCCTCTTTTTCTCTTTCCGTCAGGCACCCATGAGCTTGCAACATTTGCAGGATTGTTTCTATCTGTTCTTAGTATATGGCCAAACCATCTTCATCTTCGTCTTCGAATTTCTTCATTAACAGATGAGATATTAGCCTTTGTTAAAAGGTCCTTATTTGTTATATTATTGGGCTAGAAGATTTTTAGTATTATTTTTAAGCATCTATTTGGAAAAGTTTCAAGTTTTTCTTTTTCTGATTTCCGGGGACTGCAGCATTCGGTATACAGAAGAATGGAACGCACAGTAGCCTTATAGACATTTATTTTTGTTTTTAATTCTATATTTGAGGCTCTCTAACAAATGTACAGACCTCAGAAACAGGATCTAGCTTTTCTGATTCTCTGGTAAATATCATCGTTACTTCCGCTGTGTTTGCTATGTTTAATAACAATAGCTCCGAAATAAACAAAATAATCAACCTCTTTGATCTTTTTAGGGTTGATTTCTCTACTTCTGTTAGATTTCGCATTTATTCTCATTATTTTTGTTTTACTTTTATTAATTTGAAGGTCAATTTCGTTAGCATATTTGTAGTTGTTATGGAGACAATGTCGTCGACAAAATCGAGGTCTTTTAAAGTGGTGTAAAACTTCTTTTCTATTCCTCTTTTCTGATTGTGGAAAATAGTGTATTAGGGAAAAATATTCTCCTAATTTGGTCCGTATGCTAAACCACTATTGGTTTAAGCTTTACATATTAATGAATTATTATTTATAAATTAATTGATTGTAAATTATTTTTTAATTAATAGAAATCATAAATCATTTATTAATAGTATCTCTCTGAACAAGAAAACTGAATGTTACAACGAAGTTTTTTGACTATACCACTGATTCCCTTTGTACTAAATGTTGAACAGTATCAGATAATTTTTATTCAAATTAAATCATGGATTACAAGTATGTGAAAAATAATTTCATAATAATATAATGGAAAGTTAAAGAATAATTTAAGATTAAGAGTTTCAAGTTGAGTTTTTTAAGCAGCAGGTATTTTTGTTAATTTTTTTTTTTATAATTATTTTTATTATCATGTTAGTTAAACTCTGCTGACCAGTAGTTAAAAAATGTTTATTATTTTGTCTTACCCCAAGGAATCGTAAAATCGTATTTCTCACGAATTTTAACAAAATAATTTTCATATTTCTTTACAAAATAAACTTCAGCTAAGTTATGATTTTATGCTAACAGATGTGATATATTTATTTTAAACACAAAAAACTTTCATATTCTTGTACATTGATACATAAAAATATACGATGCTTGTTTTTATGGTGGATGTAAGTCCTTTCAGTCCCTGAGGGGATTTTTTTTTTCAAATAAAAGGAATTATCTCTTTGTTAGTAAAATTTTCTTAAATTATAGTTTAAGTCATATAATTTTGCTGACTTTGTATTATAAATTTTTATGATTTCTTTAAATAGTAACAAAATAATTTTTCTGAATATTCTACTCTCAATTTGGATCAGAATTAAAAAAAGAATAGTATTGATATGGACTCCTTATAGAATCATAAAAAAATACTTTTTCAAAACACTTGGAAACTTCTCAAGTTATTGTTGTTGTTTCTAATGACACCTAGACGAGCTAAGCTTGCCACCTATTGGTATTTTCCAGGTACGCCTTTCTTCAGGAAGGTGCGCCTTTCATTTGACAAGAGAGCACTGCAAGGGTGAAAGTACATCTTGACTCAGAACCCCACAAATATATAGCAGCACCACTCTTTTGTGAGGCTACTTCCCTTATTTAAACGCAGATCTAAAGAGGAAGGAATATTTTCAGAACCCTGTTACCCATTATATTCTCGGAGACCAACCACAGGACTTTTTACTCCACAGATTTTACGAGCATGCATATCACATGTACTCGGTGGGTCTTAGCAGAGTTGAGGATCGAACCTCGGCCCCTTGGGACCAAAGTTCGATGTTCTAATCACTGGTCTACCACGGGAAGTAATTTAAATTTGATTAGTGTAGATGCAATGTTTTGATGAAAAAATTAGTAAATTTTTTAATCTTAATTTTTTTTACTAGAAATTTATGCAAGTACAAAGATGATATTTTTTAATATAGCCTGAAACCTGGAATTTGTTATCCGGTAAAGGATGTGAAGATTGCAAGTGTGATGAATTGGGATCTGTAAGCTTAGTGTGTGATGAATTCAATGGGATATGTACTTGCAAACCAGGTGTTGGTGGTGACAAATGTGACATGTGTTTACAAGGTTATTTTGGATTTTCCACGACTGGATGTAGAAGTAAGAATTCTATATTATTGTTATGTAATTGTTGATTTATTATTAAATATAATTTTGTATTGTTATATGATTGCATGTGATCATTTGGTATGTTTTTCTTTAGAAAGATACGAGTGAAATGAAATTTATATACCTCTATTTTTTGTTTTGTTTTTAAAAAAATCTGAATTTTTATTTTATGCTCTAAGTTAATTTTTTATTTTTTTAAAATCACTTTAAAGTTTATAAAAGTACTTAGTGAACTTTCTTGGATTGAAGTTGCAATATTAATCATTAACTCAAAATTGAAAAAAGCGATGATCTTGATTGCAGCATCAAAAAAGCTAATTAAATTTTTATCTTTATTTTAAAAATTCTGATACTTCCTTTAATATTGCATAAAATGATTGGATTACTTATTTATAGGACTTTTTGTTATTGATATAATTTCATATGTACCACAATAGGGATTCATCTTTTTAAATTATTACAAATGTGGAGTTTAGTGATATGTTGTGCGGCGGAAAAGTGAATGTTATTTTATATTAAAATTAATGAATAAATAATATTTTTATAAAATATAATAATCTTATAAAATATAATATTAAATCTATCATTTCATTTTTGTATACCTTTCTCTTTTACAATTGTAATTTTTTAAGAAATAATATGTTTAATAGAATAGTTGTGTATTTTTTCACCAAGTCTTAGTGTAAATTATTTTGCTATGCATATCCTGTTGCTGCTTCATTAACTTTAAAAAGCTTTTCTGACTGGCTTTGAAACTATATTTTCCTGAATTTGATTACTGCAATTTATGTTATCTCATAACGTAAAAAATATGAAATAGAAACATCACATTATAATAAAATTTGTATGGACACAGTAAACATTTTATAATACTAAAATGTAATTCATTTATTATGATAAAAATTATGTGAACCTTATTTTAGAATGTGAACCTTGCCAAAATTCTGGACATGTCTGTGATCCTGATACAGGGCTGTGTGTTTGTCCTCCTAATACTGAAGGTGAATACTGTCAACGATGTACTTCATCATCATGGGGTTATGATCCAGTTCAAGGATGCAAGGTAAAAACATTATTTGTATTCTTGTTTATATTTTATTTGCTCAAATCATTATAATATTTTAAATTGAATACAATTATCAACAAGAAAGAAATTTTTTTAAATTCAACCAATAGTTTCATTTATTCTTTCTTTGCATTTGTATTTGTTTCTGTTATTAAGCACATCGTACAAAAACTAGAAAATTTTGTAATAGTTCAATAAGAAAAAGTTTTTTTTAAAAACGTGTAGAATTTAATAACCTAATAATGTAGAATTTAATAACCAACCTAAAAATATGAAAAACTAATTAAAAATATAAATGCCTCCAAAATAAGACGAAATTTAGGAAAATGAGTGTGAATATACAGATTAGAAAATCTTCTTCTTCAAACTTATTTAAAAAAAAAAAAAGCTTTTTGTATCCTGATTTAATTTTTCAATGTTAATATAAACTTAATGCAACAAGAAGGTGCTCAGTAGCTTGTAATCATACTTATTATTTATTTTTCTTGATACATATATATAAAAACAAAAATCTCATAATGAATGAAGCAGATATTGAAGTATGATAAATGAAAAATTCATTACTTAATTTTACACTTGTGCTGTTGCGATTTACAAAGCTTCAGTAAAAATAATCTTTCATAATTTTTTTTAACTTTGTACCCAGAAACAAATTAAATCAAATGTCACATACATTTATTCCAAGCAATGTGCTTTGAACTTTGAACCTTAAATTTCATAAAAGAAAATTTTGTTTAGTAATTTTGATAGGGTTGTACCTTGTACCTTAGGTTAATATAAAAATTGTCTTAGAAATTATTTAATTGAAGTTAGTTTATGAAAATTCGGAAATGTTGTTAAAATACAAGCTTCAAATAATAAAACAAACACTTCAAAAAATTTCTGTTTTTCACATAGAGAACAAATTTATACATCATGTAACCAAAGATATTTTGATTCTTGTATTGTGACAAACCTTTAACTCTAATTATTCTTTTCAGCTTTGTGATTGTAACTTCAGGGGCTCCCCAAGTGATAATATTTGTGATGTAGATAATGGTAATTGCATTTGTCATGAAGGTTATGAAGGGAGACGGTGCGACAAATGTCGATTCGCTCATTATCAGTTCCCGGATTGTATGAGATGTGAATGTCGTTATGATGGTACAGATCCTTCCCAATGTACAGCTGAAGGTCTATGTCAATGTGATGAAAATGGTCAATGTCCTTGCAAGGTGATACTTTTGTTCTTCATATTCCTTTCATAGTATTGTAACAATCACCATAAATCTTTTTTTAAAATACTTTATTAATTTAAAAAAATATGCTCACTAGAGTTATCAAATATTTGAGAAAAAGAAAAACTACAATGTTTCAGAAAGCTGAAAAATCACTACTGAGGAAAGTGGGACTGAAAACATCAGAATTCTTTTGATAGCCAGGCGAAGCTGGTGAGTGGAATGGTGATAATTAAAAATACCTTCTGCGATTCAACCAGGCATTATAACTGTTTTGGATATTCATCTCGCTTTCCTGACTAGTGATTGTGACAGTGCCTTTTCCTTGCTTAAAATTTAAATTGAATTGAGACCTTTAATGTGATTACTTTGATGAAGAGACTATATCTTTTTTTAATTGTTTTTTTTTAAATCTATGATATTTTATTTATTTTAATAATTTTCTTCTTCTCTTTTCAATATTCTGTAATTTTTTCCATGTTATTTCTACATTTTGAACTTATTTTATGAGTTCTACATACTTATGCGCAGTAAATAAAACTTATTAATTTTCTTCATTTTTTTTCTTTTTATCCTAGTTGAATTTATTTATTGTACTATATATATATATCAAATCCTAGTTTATATAAATTCAGGTAAATGCAATTAAAGCATTTGTATACTACGAGTATTATGATTTATACAAATAATTTTCGGATGAAAGTATTATTTTTATTTTTATATTTTGTATTGCTGCAATAACTATAAGAAACAAATGCATATAAGTTATATTTATTAGTGATTGAAGATATCATAATTGTCTGTTCCTTATTGTAATAGTTAATAATTTCATTGATAAGTAATCGAGGATACTTTATTAAAAATTTAAATACTTTTAATGCAGGAAAATGTAGAAGGAGTTAAATGTGAATTTTGTAAACCTGGAACTTTTGGATTGGCTGTTGATAATCCACTTGGGTGCTATGAATGTTTTTGTTTTGGCAGATCTAAGGATTGTAAGCAAGCGGAAATGGTTTTGTCTCAAGTAAGTTTTTTTAAAACCTATCTGTTGCATGTCTGTATCAATTTACCGACTATGTTTTGACTATGTCTTTTATTATTGTATAAAAAATTTTTATTTATAAAAAAAAGCATGTGAGGTATACCACACCCCAAACGAATAAAGCAGTAGAATCTTCCAAATCTGTTTAAACCAAAATTCCCTATTGCATTTAGTGCTATATTTTATTATTTAAAAATATTATATTAGTTATTTTAATGGTTTATGGTTATGAAAAGTACGGCCTGAAACACCAGTGTCTTTTTTTTGCATTTAGAGATAAAATCTTCCAGACTTGGCTCACTTTCAAACAATATTTTTCAAGTTTGATTATATAGATCTAAAAACACAGTAATTGATTAACTTTTGAATATGAATTAAAAAAAATTCTAACTACGTTTTTTTTATTTTTTATTTTAAAACAAATATAATTCAGATAGTCTTAACAATTTTTTTTCTTTTTATAATCAAAAAATTACCAAAAAATTTTTTTGCTTGTCATTTGAGCATCAATAAAAATATCTATATAAAAGGGGCACTGGTGTTCCATTTGCGCCAAAGAGTTAACATCTAGTGTTTCATTTTTGAAATAAATTTTCATGCTTGTGAAAGTTACTAAAAATTTGTGTAAATGTAAATGACATCATGACTTATTTTAACGAAAATTGTTAGATTTGCTTTTTTCTTTTTAGCTAAGTTATATGTTTTCAAAGTCTTCAAATATGATATTTCTGAATGGTGGAATTGTCCTAGTGCTTCTTATTCTTTTTCAAAATCGCACTTGCACAAAACTTATTTATTCATAAATTTTTAAAAAATATTTTCCATCTATTTTATTTTAGATTACCACTCCTCCCCGAGAAGTTATATTTGAATTAGGAAATACTCCTTTGGGCCTATCATCTCATAAATTTCTTCTAATACCTGGACAAAATGGAAATGTAAAATTGGGAATTCCCTACATTATTGCTCAACCAGTATATTGGATGCTCCCGAAAGAATTCCTTGGAGAAAAGGTAGTCAGTTGTTCTGCAACTATATTCTTTCAATTAAGTTTTGTAATATTTCAGTGATATTTTGTTTGAATAAAGTTAAAATTTAATGTAATAAGACTGTTTAAAATTAAGAAACTAACCTGGAGCTTGGAATTAAAAAAGTGAAAATATATGATGTATTTTTATATTACATTTATACATGAATATATTTTTTTTCAATTAATGTATTATTTTATATTACTTATTATATAATTACTTATTATATAATTGCTGTTAAGCATTCTGTTTTTATGTAAGAACGATTTTTATAATGTTTCATTAATTGTTTTAAAAATTTTTTTAGACTAGATCATACAATGGTGTATTGAAATTTCATATTGAGAGTCGTAGCTCCAGACGTTATCCTGATCCTCAGTTGTTCATATATCCACTTGTTGTAATAGAAGGTAACAACCGCAATCTTGTCCATTCACCATTTATGCCTATATCTGGTGGAAAATACAGTGTTCGCTTTCGCGAGGTAATTGCATTTTTATTCTATTAAAATAAATTAAAAGAATTAATTTGTGTTTTGATTATTTTCAAATACATTAAGAATTTTTCATCATTTAAATATATGCATCTTATTTTATGAGGTGACCTCTTTTGTTTGATAACAAATTATAATATCAAAGGCAAGTTCTAATTTTTCAAGGTAAGGCATGGAATGATGTAGAACCCTTTATAATAACTGGTTTGGCATGTAAAATTACATTTTATTCCTAAGACATATTACCCCAGATATATAAAAAAATTTCTTTTTAATCTTCATGTTTTATACAGAATGAACTTTTTATTATGCCATTTATCTTAAAGATAAATCTAATATTTTTACTGCAGTCATACTAATATTAATTGTACTATGTGTTTTGGTCACTCTTGACTTCAATTTGATGTCTGTAGTTATTGATGTGTAATTTTTGATACAATCATTTTGTTAATTATGAATTTGCTATCTGTTTTCAAAGTTAATATTATTTTCATATGAATAATATTTAGTCAATTTATTAAGCTACTTAATCAATTTTTTAAAAAAATGTTGCCTGGGAGAGTGTGAATGAACACCTTTTTGTGTTCCAACTTAAAAATAACTGCATTTTAGGGCTTTGGCACTTAAAAAATGTACTCTTTGATTTTAAAATTGTTTAAATGAATATATATTTGGCTTAGTGCAAGAACAACCAGTCTCAATATTCGATTAAGTGCTAGTGTTATCCTTTTAATAAACTTCTATCAGCAAAAGCAGCCGAAATCAAATGTAAGATAAGAAATAAAAAGAATGGAAAATTTCTTCCATTGATCCCATATCATATCATGAATATGATTTTGTTCACTGCAATATTTGTTCAAGAATTTGAAAAGCTTTTCTTCGTTTCTATTTGCTATCTATTTTTTAAATTAAATTTTATCGTAATTTGTAATTTAGGATGAATGGACTCAAAGAGAAAATCCTGAAGTTCCTGTAACTAGAGCTCTTTTGATGTTAGTTTTACAGAATGTTCAACAAATTTTAATTCGAGCCACTGAAGGTGCTGATGTAAAAATTTCAAGGTATGCTAGAGCTTCTCGTTTCTTTCTAATATATACGTGGTCGTTTATTTCTTATATATATGCATTATTTTTCTAGTTGAAGTTATCAAAATTTGGACTAAACGGTGTTGGTAATCTAAACTAATGATCTTATATTTATTTTCATATTTGTTTACCGAATTTATTATGAGTGAGGTAATTGAGATAATTTTTTTGTGATACAAAATAGTCATGCTATTAAAAATGGTGTTAGCTGTAATAACCACATTTAGTTGCATTTTGTTTTGAAACTGGGTACATTGTAATAATATTTTGTATGTTTTAAGCTTTTGTGAGTTTGTGATTAATATTATTAACATTTATCTATTTTTTTAAATTTGGGTTTATAGTCATGTTTAAAATTTTTAATCCAGTTTTAATGATTCTTAATCAAGCAAAAATTAGTTGAAATGAAAGAGGTAATAATTTTCAAAATTTTAATTGCAGTTGTAATATTTTGTCTATTAAATATGTAGTAAATCGTAATACATTTTTGTAGAGTAATGTTGTGAAGAAGTTTACTTTAAAAAAAGCGAAGGTAACCAATTTAAAATAGGTAACCAAAATTAAGTCTTGGTATTTAAAGCAACTACCAATATACATAACACAAACATATATTAATTTACAATTTGACAACTGTCTAAATTCTGATTTTATAAGTTTTTAAATCAACTTTATACTACTATATATATATATATATATATATATATATATATATATATATATATATATATATATATATATATATATATATATATATATATATATATATATATATATATATATATTTATAATTGCATATGTATTTTAAGTAAAAGATGTTACATTTTTTAAACAATTGTACAAATAGATTAAAAGGTTAAACATATCAGATTTAAAATTTATGTCAAAATATAAAAAATACCACAATTCAAATTAAATTTAATGCACTTTTGCTTTATACTACTTTTAAGGTATAAAAAAATTCACGAATTACTAAGGTTTAAAAAATTCACTAATGTTTGTAATATTGTAAAAATAAGATGATTGATTATATTAAGGTTATACATTGGCTATACCTTTCATTTAATATTTACATTTAATTGACATAAATTTTATAATAAATACTTTCATTTCAATATACTTAATGAAAATAGTATAAAATTTAAATTCATATTTAAGATAAAAAGGTAATAAAAATATTTTTTATGTGTCAAATGGAATAAAATTATATTTAAAATCTTGTAATAAATATGTGCTATGCAGATAAATAATTTATAAATTATTTTAATAATGTTTTATTCTTTCTCCTTACAGTGGCAACCTTTTAAGGTGAGTTTAATGATTTAGTTTCCTTATTTTAATATCAAACTTTTTCATTGATTGTTATAAATATTGAGAGATGATTTTTTTTAAACATTAGAATTAAAGATGTCAGCATGGAAGTAGCAGTTCTATTGTCTCCCACTCCAGCGTCTCCTTATGTAGCTGTTGGAGTTGAAATTTGCAAGTGTCCTAAAGAATATAGTGGATTGTCCTGCCAAGTACGTACACATGATTGAAATTTGGAGTTTATAAATTATCTCCTAATTTTCATAGGAAGAGAGGTTGCTATAAATAAAATTCATATTTTTAGTGGGATACCTGCATAGTGTGGATAGACCAATCCTGATTGGTTGTTGAAACATATCATTTGTTTACATTAGCAACTGTTCTTTCCATTCTATTTAGAGTAAGCCAGCTTGTGAAGTATTAATTCTCTTAAGTGACACATTCTAAATTCTTTCTCAAAGATTCACTATATATTTACACAGAGACTTACACAAAGACAGGCACGAAGCCCTGTGGAACATAAAAAACTAATTATATATCCAAGTTGCCAGGTACACAAAACAAAAATATATCAGAGTTACAATAAAATACATAAACAAATAATAAATCTAAGTTAAATAAAAGAAGGAGACGAAAAAGAATAACTAATTTGATTGGCTATACGGCTATGTATTTAATTAACTTATCGTTAATTATTATTCTGACTTTTGTTGAGAAACAGCTTAACTTTAATACATCATTTTACTGATAAAGACTAGCTGGCACTGATGTCATAGGTCACATGTGTGGATATGGGAGGTCTTCTTCTTGAAGTGCAAGTACCCTAGTCTGACAATAAAAATTATTAATATTCCTTCCATATTGTTAGTTTCATAAATATGTAAATTAAAATGTCAAGTTCATAATATTTTACATTTAATAAACAAACAGGAGAAAAATATACTTTTTGTGAAGTAATTTTTAAAAAAAATTTTTCATGCCACCAAAAGCTTTTTAGAATTTTTTTTAATTTCATATGAAGTGAAAGTCCTATGGGCAAATAAACTTGAGATAAAAATAATTTTTCTAATATTTATTATTGACCTTTTTTTTGCATGTTGTGCTAACAACAATTACTGTTTTCTACTGTTCAACTATTCGTTTAGCATCAAAGTTTAGTAGGAATTAAAATTTTGTGTCCAGAACACATAAATTATAAACTTAAAAAATAATTATTAACAAAGCAATGTGATACAATTAATTAACTTTGTTTTGTATCCTGCTTTGTTTTCTGCTTTACATGTTGTGTTAGAAAATATCATCTCTTATCAAATCATTTTTTCTATTTTGCATCAAATTTCTGTTGAAATTAAATTTTTATCTGGAAAATATTTAGTACACAATAAATTATAAGCTTTAAAAATGATTAAAATTAATTAACTTTTATAAATTTTCTTCATTGTTTCCTATTTTACATGTTGTGTTAGAAAATATTATCTCTTTTCATAGCTAAAATGTTTCATTTAGCATCAAATTTTAGTAGGAATTAAAAAAATGTTTCTTGAAATTTTTTTTACTCATATAAGTATCCGATAAACAATTATGATATGATCCAATTTATTAACTTTGAAATTTTATATACTTAAAAATAGTTTTATTTTATTTAAGGAGTATGTTACCTTTAATTTGATAGTCAGGGCAACAAATTTAAACTAGAGTAAAATGAATGTTTATATATTATGATGACAGTATCTGTATTTTATACTTAAATTTTAGATATTTTTATATTTAAAAAAAAAACTTCAATTATGATTTGTTAACTTGATTTCATAAACTTTAGGATCCAGGTAAAGGGTATTATCGGAAGAAAAAAATAAATTTCCAGAACAGTACCGACTTAATCGATCAAATTGGAATATCTGTGCCCTGCCCATGTAACAATCGAAGTGATATTTGTGATCCTGAAACTGGATTTTGTCAAGTAAGTTTTTAAAAAAATTATTACTACTTAAAAATATTTTTATAAATCTCTGCCTACAAAGTGCTTATTTTTCTTGTTTATTTCTTAGAATTGCAGAGAAAATACAGCAGGTGCTTTTTGTGAGTTATGCGCAAAAGGATTTTTTGGTGATCCTACTAGAAGTCCATGCCAACCTTGTGAATGCCCGCTGGTCAATAACAGGTAAAATGAAATATTTGCTTCATGCTTGCTTAACAAATGTAATTTTACTGTTTTTTATTAAATAAATTATTTTCTTTTTCTTGTAGTTTCAGTGATACGTGTGATTGGGATATAACTGGTCATGTTTGCACTAACTGTCAACTAGGATATGAAGGAAAGCATTGTGAAAAGTATTTATTATTCTATTTTTATTTGATTTCATTGTTAAAATATTTTCACTTATTATTTATTACCTGTGCTTAGGCTCATAGTGATCCTGGTCAAACAGATCTATTTTATTTTAAATTTTATTGCACTGGGAGATGTCTATTTTAAAAAAGTATGTGTGGCTTTAATTCTATTAGGTTACTATTTTTTATTCAGATATATTTTAATTTTCATAATTGCGACAAGATTTGTCTTAAATATATTTTGTTATAAATATATTAAACTGTGAATTACAATTATCATTTACAATTAATCATTTACAATTACATATAAAAAATATTTTTCAATGAGGTAATATATCAATTTATGTTGATTATTGTTTATTAATATGTAAATTGCCAATATAAATTAATACAAAATTTTTCAGTTTTTGAAAATTTAATGATCTTAAATAGATTTGTAGAATGTTTTTGGTAGCTTTTAAATTGAGTGGTCTTTGAGAATCACCTAGTTTACTGTTATCTAAAAATAACCTTTTTAATAAATAGTATCTGTCTTATTATTTATCAATTTATGTAGATTATATTTTATTAATATGAAAATTACTAATGTGAATGGTGACAAACTTTGCCTATTTTATAAAATTAAGTAACCTTATTACATTTATAAATTAAATGGATGTCTTAAGCAACTTTTAATTTCAGTGGTCATTCAGAATCCCCTAGTTTGCTTCTACCTTAATATAGCCCTGTAAATAAATTTAAATAGTTTGTGTCTTCTTTACTTATATGAAGCGTTAATTTCTAGATGCTCCCGAGGCTTTTATGGGACTCCTACCATGATGGGTGGACAGTGTCTTGCATGTAATTGTAATCCCTATGGCTCTTTAGATCGCATTTGTGATCGAATGACCGGTCAGTGTCACTGTCGAAGGGGTATAACTGGTCGTGACTGTACTCAATGTAGCCCTCGTCACATCCTTACAGACATTGGTTGTAAATGTAAGCATTTATTAAATTCTCTTATATAATAAGCAAATCTTCTGTCTTTTATCTTGTGTAATCTGTCTCTAATCTTCTGTCTTTTATTTAATGTTATATTTTAATAATTTTGTTGTGAATGATTTTCATGATTTGTATACTTTGAAAAAAAAATTATTTGAAAAGTATTGCACCTACCTACCTGGGTCAGAGATTTAAACCACATTTTTTAATTTTAATGATATTTTATGAAATTAGAATGGATAAAAGTAATGTGTTTACATTTACTGAATATCTGACTACACTTTGTTACTTTTAAATTATTTATAATTGAAGTTGAGAGGTAAATTGATGGAGGATGCATGTTACACTTTATATAATATTAAAAGTGTCCTTAAAAATTTTATTTATGTTCCTCCATCTTCTTAGCCCTTCAATTTTATAAAATTTAATTTTGAAAATATGTTTTTTTAATAAATGTAAGGATTTAAGGCAAAAATAATCTTAATAAGTTTTCCTTATATTGTATTATTTTATTGGAATAGATTGTTTGGTAAATAAATAAATATTTATTTTATTTGTTTTAAGTTTCTTTAATCAGATGTTTAATAACATCAAAATTTGTATTAAAATTACTGTGATACAAAAATTGAATTTCTAAACTATTTAAAGATCTAATGTTCTTATATAAATTTCACTCCAATAGGTAATCTAAATTTTCATGAATGCTTTTTGACTTTCTTGTCATTAAATTTGCTTGTTATTTCATAGATTTGCCTATGATCAATACTTTTGAGTAGAATTAATGTCATGTCAAGTCAATATTTTTAAAGTAATTCTTAAAAGTATCAAAATAATATACATTAATTAAATTAATTATGCAAATTTTATAAATTATATAAATAGTTTTAACAATTTGTCTATTAAAACTAGCACTTTATGGAAATAGAATTGTGCAGAATAAAATTAGTCTTATAAATACTCATGCAGTCTTTGACTACCTACTCAAGCTGATTTGAGTGTTTTATTTAGACACTGTAAATTTTTAATTATTTAATAAATTAATATAATTTACAAAATTAAATTTAATAAATTTTTGTTTAGCTTTCTCCTTCTCTCTTATATACATTCCAATTATTACTAAATAATCATTGCTCCTTTTATTGGATTGAAATCATGGTCCAAAATGCTTGATATTAGTTTTAGAATTCTGAATTTTTGTTTTGTCTTCCCAGCTTGTGATGATCATTGTATTGGACCTCTTTTAAATGATGTGGACTTTTTAGTTGAGTCCTATGCTAAACATAATTTATCAACCTTCTCTCCTCGACCATGGATCCCTTTACTTCAAATAGATAACCAAACTATTGCATTACAGGTATGTCTGACATTATTTTCACTAAAATCTATTATAAATATAAATTTTAGTATATGTATATATACGAGTTATTATTTTTATAAATTTTTGAAAGAAATATTTCATTATTGGGTACTTTTGTTGTTCAGCAATATTTATTTGTGAAAAACTACTTTTATCTTCAATCCCACTATCCATATATCCCTATATCCATAGAAATATATGTACACTATGTAATATCTAGTATTAGCCAAATAAATAATGGTTTGAATAATAATTATATGTAGCGTTGTAAGAGTAAGTGCTTGTAAAATATTTATAAAAGTTTTCTTACATTACTTTTTATTACAAAACTTATTTTACAAGTATTTTATTACTATAGTTTTTTACGGAAGTTTAAATCACTAAGAGGCTTCTCCTCTTGCTTGCACCAAAATTCAACTGCCATATGCCGGGCAGAGATCTGGTATGGCAAGAATCTGATATTTCTTCTCCTTTCATCGAAAGGAAAAAATTAGATGCACTCTGACTTAAAGAGAATTATAGGGAAGTTCCTTCCTTTGTTTAAGATTGAGGGCAGTTAAATAGAAACGAAAAGTATTCCTAAGAAGATGTGTAGGGGAGAGGGGAGCACATGTGAACAGGGGGCAGATGTGAACATTGTATGTTTTACCAATATGATTTGAAATAAAAAATCTTGAAAAATTTTCAATTGATGGCAGTACTAGTCCTACCTCTCTGCAAAACTTTCAGAACAATGAGCCATTTTGTTATTCTATTCTGACAATTTCTTTGTATCAGCTGGTGTTGTATATATTATAATCACTCGCTTCTTCATGTGAAAGTATAGTATAAATCAACTGATAAGCTAAAATTAACTATTGCAGACCATTATATAAACATTCAGGTAAGTTTATGAAAAAAAAATTTTTTTTTTTACTCAATTAAAAATTCTTTATTTTTCTAGTTAAGTTTAAGAAAGATGATGGGGGCACTTGTGAACAAAACATTTGGGCAGATGTGAACAGTTCACATGTGCCCCTACATAGTATTAAGATTATTATCCTTAAGATATTATAAGTTTAAAAAATATGTATGCATTTAAAATAATTATTTTTTAATTTTCCATAATTAATTTATTAATTATTAATTTTTCTTTTAATTTTTTTTTTATTAAATGATTGATCGCGCATCACGCATATTAACTGATACACCTGAGAAAGATAAAATTGCTGAAGCTACAAATGAAAAGATAGGAAAATAAAAAAAGCATGAAAGAGTATTAGCGAAGAAAGAAAAAGATCCATTACAACTCCTGAGGAACATGAAGTTGCGAAAACCCCAACTGCGGAAAAATTATTGTACAACGGAAATTTTTTTTCTTATTGACAGTACTGTTGTACAATTTAAATTCACATAGTAAGTTACATGCCCTTCAGTATAATGTGTATCTATATCTGTTATATTAAAGATTTTTTTCTTTGAAATATAATGATAGCTTTGTGTTTTTAATCTTGCTCATATGTGCCCCAAGCATGTTCACATGTGCCCCCCACAGGGGCACATGTGAACAATTGAAGTTATTTTTTTAAAATATCATAAAGTAAGGAAATATTTTATTGAAAATTCTCAAAAAATTCCATAAGTCAAAGAAAAGACTATTTAAACATATGAACTTCTTTACTGTGAGAAATTGATGATATTTTTTGAAAATTGAAGAAATAAAAAAAATTGTTCACATGTGCCCCCTTATCCCCTACCTGTATAAGTAACATTGGATATCATATAATTATTCTTTATTTAAATTAAGTCATATACAACCTATTTTAACTTTTTTTTTTAAAACTGAAAATTGATTTGAAGTGTGCAGCAGCACCGTCCTTTGAACTTATGACCTGTACCTTTAAAAATAAATTTGTTAAATATTTGACTGAAATAGTTACGTTTTACTGTTAAGTTTATTTAAATTTTCATTGGTTTGGAAGCTTTTATAAAGCTTTCTTAAGCGTTGTATAAAGATGAAACTCTGATATATGTTTGGAAATTTCAGCTATTATTTAATCAAAAAATTTTATAAACAGATACTTAAGCAAAATAGTATTTTTTTTTTTATCTTCTGTGTATTTATCTACTATTTAAATTTTTTTTTATTTTCATGATCTTTCAAATCAACTACAATGAATTCACTTTTTTTTAAAATTTTTCAAAGCTGTATTGTATATTTTCATAATATTATTCAACTGAGGCAAATTAGTTAATTGTATATTTAGTTATTGTTTGGTTGTTTAATTCATGCACGTGAAAAGT
Organism: Parasteatoda tepidariorum; assembly: GCF_982258835.1. Taxonomy (NCBI): domain Eukaryota; kingdom Metazoa; phylum Arthropoda; class Arachnida; order Araneae; family Theridiidae; genus Parasteatoda; species Parasteatoda tepidariorum. Next base: position 30,510,154 of record NC_141762.1, read on the forward strand.
TACTATTGTTATTCTCCCTTTTTGTGAAAATAGCTGCAAAATATTACCACCCAACTACGCCTTATTGACATTACATCCACTCCAATATAGAATAGAATATGTGAACATTTGGATGCAGTAAAAAGGAAAATGTCAGAACCTTGATAATATTTTATTCGTGATATTATTTTGTATAGTGAAATGTAACCATGTATTTTATTTTGTAGAAGTCCATTTTGAAGTATTACAATGTCCTCGAGGAAGGTCAAAATATATCTCGTCATTTTGTAGCAGATTTTGATTTTGAGACGCTTGCAGACTTGATGTATTTAAGGGTAAACTTAAATTATTTACTTTTCTTCTGAATTTTACTTTAATAAGTAAATTACTTTTTTAAATGAAATTTTACAATTTTAGGGACGAGATATCAATATCAGAGGACCTATCGTAACATTTGATGCATTTGAGGTAAAGGAAGATTCTGATGTTTTGTTTAAAATGCTGGATAAAATTTGGAGAAGCATTCATGGTAATTTTTTTTAAATTAATTTTTTTCATTTTTGTTTTTTTCTTTGATTAGAATCAAATATAATTAAATTAAATTTTTTATTTTACATTACTAGCTTTTACTTGATTGGTTTTATTAATTTTTAAGGGTACAATTTATTAACAATTAAGAGAAAACTTAGTAAAATGTAGTAAGTTATTTTATTGTGTCTTTAAGGAATTTTAATGTATTTTAGATAATAAGGAGCTCACAATGATTAACTGCATTGCACCACAATATGGAAAAACTCAGCTATCATTGCATTTTTTTTAAATAAATGCCTATTTTCTTTCTTAGTTCTGATAACATTTTTAAATATTTAAATTTATTTATATTCATTTTTAGGTGCTGTAAATCATTTGCAAGTGCAAGGGGCTAATTTAAATTTTTCTGCTGCTGCAGTTGAAGAAAAAATAGCTTATTCTGAAGATGTGCTGAATGTGTTAAAAAGCAGAGATATTGACATGATTAGAGAAGAAAGTGAAAGAGAAATGAGGTTTTATTTTTTCTTCAAACTACTATAATTAATCTCTTTTTAACTAACCTTGAATGTGGAAGTTTTTTAACAAACAAGGAATTATTTTTCATTAAACTTATTTTCATAAAAAGATATAAAACTTTTTTTTCATGCTTTATAATTGTAATATTTATACAATGAATATTTATGTATTTTTTTTTATGCAGATTTATTTAAAATTTATAATGTTTTTTCCTCCTGATTTAATATTGTCTTCATATTTCTTGAATTAATATTTTATTTTTGTTTTCCCACAAGTTTACTTTCTGTTTTTTGAGTTTGTGTAGGCTGAAGCTTTATGCTAAGTTAAGAATTGAAATAGATTATTGGTTTAAGAAGTAAAATATTTTTGAGATACTTTAATTATATTTTTATTTATCAATAGTTTTTGTCTAATAATATATTCTTATTAGTTTATAGCATAAATTAGTTTTTTGTGTAATGATGTATTACTCATTATTCTATTTCATGTAAAAAATCTTCATTTTACTTGTCATTGAAATTTCAATTCATATTAAAGTTGAGGCATTTTTGTATTTTGAAGTCATCAAAGACTGTCTTTAATAAGTAAAGCGAGCAAAATAGTATTTATTTTACAATAGTATTTATATCTTACAAAATCTTGGACATCTTTTCCAGTGTTTGGAATTTTTGCAAACATTTACAGGAATTTGTTTTCGGCATATTAAGGAGTCAAAAAATAACATTTAATTCGGAATAAAAAGTAGCTGCATCGCCATAAAGAACTTAAGAAAAATCCTCTATATTCTATTAAGCTGTCTAATTTTATTTAAACTTCACACTTGTGATGATAAGGTTAACCAGTTTTAATACCACTGCTAGTATTTTCATTTTTTTTCCATTCACTATTGCAGCTAAAAAGAGCAGTCCATTTATAACGAAATAGATTTAAATCCAACTACTATTAATTATTAAAAAACTTTGTAACATTTATAGTTTTGTAATAATCTTCTATAATCCCACTTCTTATAGAGCAAACATATTTTATTAACTAAATTAATTCAATGCAAGCTGTTGAAATTAAAAAAAAGATATTAAAGGATATATTCTATCAAAAGCAAGGTAGAAAATGAAAAAATACAATGTGAAAATACAATATAAATAAACTAAGAAAGATAGAAACAAACAGTCCCCTAATCTTCGCCTACTACATTTTAGCATTAAAATTTTAAAAAAAGGCTTATTATTGATGAATAATTCTATTGAATTATTTATGGTTAAGTTGTGTTCTTATTCATTTACATTTACTTATGAGGTTTCAAAAGTATAAATATGAATTATCAAATGAATTATATGGAATAATCAGGTTTATGATATTTTAGGAAACGAAGAACATTCTGAAAGTTCATAGTAAATTAAAAGAATTAAATAAGTAGTAAATAAAATTGAAATTCCAAAAAGTTATAAATTAACTTACCTATAAAATGTATAAGGTCTTCCTTTCAAATGCTGCCTAGTAAACCATCATATTTTAAGCTTTTTGATTTCAAAATATCTGTATCAATTTTCTTTCATGGAAATAACAACGAAAAGTGGAGGGTCGAAAATTTATTTATTGGTTTGCTCTCCAGTCACGTTTCATTCTGAGATCAAAAATTATCTGGACAGCATGTTCTACTATCATTTCATTTCTATGGCAGAAAGTTCTTATGGCTTACCACATCAAAATAATAATTAAAAAAAAACTAAATATTGGGGGCATCTCCCTGCTTCCAAATCACAAACATATTCTTAATTATGTAAAATTCTGAAATGGTACTTGGTTTTAATATTTTGTTTTACCTTACTAGAAAAGCAAGTCAAATATTAGATGCTGTTCAGAATGTAATTATGGATTTCAAAGTTTTTACTGCTGGGGAAGAAACTTTGAGAAGCTTATCAGATCTCTTGACTGAATTCATCCATTTGATTGAAAGACGAATTCGTCTGACTTCCGTCAAATCATCAGTGATTGTTTGTGAGGCAAGGGAAATTGAAGATAAAATAAATGTAAGTTTTGTTATCAATCGGTCTTTTTGTTTGGTTTAAAAATATTTTTAGCTAGAATATATGTTGAATAAAGTTGTCTTTAAACACCTACTCTACATGATCCGTTTAAAACTTTTTTAAGTTTAGATTTTCCGATGCCTCTGATTTCTTTGTTTATAAAATTTTTTATTCTTAAAGACATGGAATGAATTTTTTTTCTTGTTTAGAAATTGGAGGAGGAGGAGGATATAGAAAATGTTACAGGATATATAAATTTATTATATACAGGATATTTAATTATATATTACTATTTCCACAAATACTGAGAGAACATGGAAATTCCAAGAAATTTTATTTTGACAAGAAATTGGAAATTTTTATCCAAATCTAGAAAAATATTACCTGGAAATTATTAATTCTTCGAATTTCTGGATAATAATAAGTGAATGTTTGAGTTTCAAAATAAGTTATGCTAATCAAATTAACTTTTAACAACATTTTAAATTGTTTCTTAGATTTACATTAAAATTCCTCTAACTTTATAAGAGGCTATGCTTTTTGAATAATAATAGTTTCTAACTTTCTTAGAAATTAAAAATTAAAAGAATACTTTCTTTTTCGATTTGACTCAAAGTTCAGTTTACTTTTTATTATGATTTTCAACATGGTATTCTTCATGTTAATTTATAGCCATATTTTATCACGTTACTTTTTTTCAATGATCGTATCTCGCATTTAAGTAATTAATAAAAGATAATAATTTTTCGTTGTATTTTTTACATTCTTATAACATAATAACTAAAAAAAGTCGCCTGACTGCTAACACTGTTACAACTTAAAGTACTTGTGTAAAATCTTGTCAACCATTTTTGTTTTATATTGTATCCAGAGCATGTGTGGTGCTAATTGAAAGCTATTCTCTTAAAAAATGTTTGATATTAATGTTTTAGAGCATAGAATTAAAAAAAATTGTGGCACGTGTTTATTTGTGAAATTTTTTATTTATAACAAGGTTTCCATTTTTTGGTAATTTTGATTATGGAGAAAATGTTTGGCAGGATTTTAAACAAGTACAGTGCACAAAATAAAAAACAGACTACCCTGAATAACTTTTGATCTAATTATCCAATCGTCTCATTCTAGGACTCAATCTTAGTGGTTTTAAAGGGTGACGTCAAAAATGCTAATTAATTAGTGCAGACAATATTTGAAGTTAGGAAATCAGGCACAAGAAACTTTGTTTCTCTGTATAAACATACCTTTTTTCAACAGATTCGAATTTCTGACCCCCCAAAATACAGGAGGTTGCTTCAACCTGGAAGATATGGTCTCCATAGTTTGGTAAAAAGAGCAGTCGAAACAGTTTAAGAAGCCATATTTTTAAAATTCGATTTCTCAGGAACTATTCCTCTGATTTCGCTCAAATTTTGTACTTTGCCACGTAAAATTACATTCTTTAAAATGATGTAAAAAAATACCTTACAATTCAAAATTTTTCGACCATTTTTTAAATAAATTAATAAAAAATAATAAATATTTACCAAAAGTATTAATTTGCATAGAATTATCTTTGGATAAACAAATTTATAATTCAGTGCAAAAATTTTTGAATTTGCTTAAAAAAGGTCTCGGGATATAGTGAAATGCATAGAAAAGGAAATTAACATTGATGGGTCTAACTTTGGAATGTTCTCTTGATCAAACTATGGGGACCATATTTCTTAGACTGCAGCTACCCACTATATTTTGGGGGTCCGATATTCAAAATGGTCAAGAAAAAGGAATGTTCATTCAAAGAAAGTATGTTTTTTGTGTTTGATTGTGCAACTTAAAATATTGCTTTTACTAATTAATTAGCATATTTGAGATTACCCCTTCAAACTTTTTAGATCATTAAATCGTCATGAAACTCTATCATTAGATCAAACGTTGTTCTGGGTAATCTGTTTTTTATGTTGTGCACTGTATCATACACAATTACATATTTCAAGTAATATTTGATTTTTTTTAAAACTAAATAGTTCAAGTTTTTAAAGTTTTTAAATTGTAAGCAAAAACAACTTGATATAAATTTAGTAGTTTGTTGAACATTTACAATGTAAAGTGTATCAAATGAAAAATAAATGCATTTAAATTTCTTTTTTTTTAATAGCTCAAAATAAATGGTGTGATTTAATTTAGTCAACACACTTATATATTTTTTAAAGCGAATGCTAGTTGAAAACATCAACGTTGATCTTTTTTTAATTGCTTAATTCATGTGGTATGATCTAATTTATAAATATTACTGAAATATTTTTGCAAATGCCAATAATATTTTCCTAACATTTATGTGTTCCTTTTTCGTACTTATGTACCTTAGCATTAATTTGACAAAAAAGGAGATATATTTTAACAATATAACTATTTTATATATTGAGCTGTTTAGTTTCTAATTATATTTTTTCTTTAATATATTTTACTTTGTTTTCTTAAAGTAATATTATGTCTCTTATCTTTAGAATGATATTTCTGAGGGAGAGAAAGCTAAGAATATTGCTAAAGAAAATTTAGAGGTATCTGAGAACTTGTTGGTTGAATCTGAAAATCTTTTAGGAAATGTTTCTGTTATTTTGGAAGTAAGTAAAGTATTTTATTTTATTTTTGAAATCAGAGCAATTGATTATTTATTCAATATCCTTATTTTAAACATTTAATTTTAGTAGCTAAAAAGTTTTAAAAATTCACGCATAAAGTAATTTTTATCAAAAACAAATGCTTTTTATTTAAGATTATTAATTAAGTAGTTAATTAAGTGTCTTATGTATGGAATAGTATATTGCATAATGACAAGGAGCTTTACTACTAATCTTTTTTATCATAGTTTCTGCCATTAAATTTCTTTTAAGCTTCTTGGATTATGTAATTATTGGCATAAGTCTTGTACTTTAAAAAACTCAAAGGAGTATGAAATTTATTTTAAAAACTTTTAAAATTTGTTAGTTTCAGTCCTTACTTTCAGATGAAATTCTTTGCAAAAATTAGCTACCTAGTCATTTCTTGGTTCCAATTAATTTTTAAAATAAATTATTTTAAATGTCTCGAATTGCTTACAAGATGTAATGAAGCATTGTTTTCTGAAAATATCCCGAAAGATTTAAAATTTTATCCAAAGGATTCAAAAAAGAGGAAAACAAACCATTTCGACTTCTTATCATCAGTACGTTTAAAAATTATAGTGATTTCTTAACATCAGACTGTTTAAAAATTACAGTTATTTCTTAATAGGATTTCAAAACTTCCAGTTTAAAAGTACCTTTAATTTATTATTTTATTTATAGAAAGCTATGCCATTGCAAGCACTTATGGAAAATGCAACAGAGCAGCTTGAGCATCATAGAGGTATTCTTGCGAGGTTGAATCCAAGATATATTCAAAAGTTTGTTGTGCCAGCAGCAGAGCATGCAGAACATATATCACAGCAAGCATTATATCTATCTAAGTATGTTATGATAAGTCTTATTTGCATAATTATCTTCTGTTTATAAAAGTGATTTTTTTAAAAACTTTTAATTCATATTTAAAAAGGACTAAGTTACAGTTATATATAACCCTTAAGATGGTTATATATTTTTGGTTTTATATAAAATTCATTGTTTGAATATTTTCATAATACAATAATATTTAATTGTATTTCAATTTTCATAAATTAATGCTCGTAATGTATAGAGTGTTATGTAACTACTGCTCTTATCATTTTTTTTAGTATCCCAAATCATTTAGTTAAAAATTGCTGCATTTTTGTATTAGTAATTAGCTGCATTAGTAATTGCTGCATTTTTGAGATTGTAAAATAATATTAAGATGGAGAAAAGAGCAAACAAAAGCATTTTCAAAATATGTAAAAACAATACTGATCTAAGTAAGATAAAGTATAAAAATTCAGTTAAAAAATAAACTTAAAGGAATTAAAAGATTATTATAAATTTCCACCAGGCCTTCAAGCTGGTTTTAATGGGTTTGATAATGCCTTAAATAATTAAGTTCCATGAAATTTTGATAATAGTTTATTTTCCTACCTAAATATAAATTTGTAACCCTTTGTCCCAACATTTTTTTTGAAAATGACTCTAAAATATGTAGATTGAATGGTGATTAAGGAGTCTTTTGTTTAATCTCCTGAGATTTAAGCTTTAAACAATGTCAGAAAATGTCATTTTTTACTTAGAAATATGTAGAAAATAAAGCAATAAATACAATAAAAATTTGCTTTAAAAATTTCAATGAATTAAATTTAAGTGAATTTTTTTAATTAGTTTTAATAATTAAATAAAAAAATGACTATTTCTTCTTGCTAGTATGTTCTTTATATTATAGGATATTTCTATCATGTGCTTCTTAACAATTTAGCTAGGATACAAAATCCCTAGATTCAAATATGATTTTTTTATGCCATAAAATTGTTTGATAGGTTTCCAGTATGGTTTCAAATTTCTTCCATTGAGATCCTAGGTTGTACCTCAAACATAGGATTAAAACTAAAACTGCTTTCATAAGAAGTGTAATTCATAACATCTATTATGTTCATAACACTAACTTATCTACCAGCACTGTTTTACTCATTCATTTTGTGACTCTTGAATGAATTATGTCATTATAGAGTTAAAAAAACTATTTGGATCAGAACTCCATTTGATATTTGAGTGCTCTATCTAGTCATAAAGTGTTTGAAATTTTGATTGCAAGATTTTACCTTCATACTCACAAAAATAACGTAAATAAAAAGGCTGTAAAAGTTATTAGATTTTGTTTTAAATGTAGAGAAATCATTGAATTGAAAATTATTGCCTTGATGTTGACTTTGATCAGTTTTGTATGAGGTGAATTATTAATCTAACTATTAACGCAATGAATTTTTTTATTTATGCTTGCAACTTTTTTTAAACAAAATGTTGAAATATGTAATTACGAATTTTTAATATATTTCATGTATTATTATCTTAATTATCTGCATGTTTTATTGAATGGTTTATTTATCTTTTAATTATTTCTGACTACGACTATTTTAAATGAATTTCACTTATGATGTTTGAGGTTTCACGTCTTTTCCTTTGCATTTGTTTAGCCTTTTTAAATCTGCACAAGTAGCATCTAAGTTTCCATTAATGGCTGCTAAAGTTTATGAAGACATTATAGACAATATTGAAAGTGCTGTCATAGCTGCTAGAAAGACTCTTAGTGATGCTCAAAGAACATATAATGAGGTAAATTTCACGGATTTTATTTTCTTGCTTTAATTGTCCTTTTTCTTATCTTTATTATAAAATTCTTAGCTCATTTTAGTGGTGATATAATTAGTATTATTATACTGATGTTTAAAACTTACAAAATAAGGGGCTAAAAAGTAGATATAATTTATGGGCCTCTTTTCAAACTTGTAATTTCAACATTAATATTTGTTTTCCGTCTTATTTTCAAGTATTAATGGCTGCGGTAAAAGAGTAGGGAATAACTGGATTACGCATCTTCCTACTTTATATATTTTTCTTCGTTTACCTCAAGAAAGATGCATTTAATTATGCCTCAATGTAAACAATAACAAGCTTCCTAAAACTGCAAGAAAGTCAGAAAAATTTCTGTGAATCCCTTTGCTTATGCTATGGTTACGAGGCTATGTGTTTACAGGCTTACTGTTCTAGGAAGTTTATTGTTGTGATTTGTGCTTAAATTTAGGCATTAATTTTAATAGTCACGAGAGTTGTCTGTAATTTATAAATTCTAACAAGTCATGAGCCTAAAATAAATTTAAGAAAATTAATGTAAAAAAATTAATGTAAATATGCAACATATAAAGTGTAAGGTTTGCCGTGTGTTGAGTGTTATTCCTTATTTGGCTATATCTGTGTTAAATATTGCTGCGCGTTATTTTTTGAATAGCATCATAGCATGCTTGTGGAGTCTACTGAGTTCATTTGTTATTTGTTTCATTAAAGTTTAAATTGAAAGAACGTGTTATATTGTTAACACAACAAGTATCATAATATTGGATGGTGTGCTTTTTCAAGCTTAGGCATACAAATCAAGCGAACATAGTAACTCATAAGCCTCATGAGAAATTTTAACCCCTATCTCCGCCTGTGCTTAGCTTTACACAATCAACCAGAATTTTTATTTTTATTCTTGTTTTAATAAATTATTAATATTATATATTTTTTGAAAATTTTTTCTTTACTTTGCATATTTAGGCAGATCCAAACTTTAAGAACTCAATATCAAGTCAAGCTACTATTCTGCACAAAAGAAGTGGTAAACTAACAAATCAGGCTTCAATGAGAATGATTGAAGTTAAAAGTAAGATTATTTATTTTTAAGGCATTTAATGACTTTTTATAGACATAAATTGATTGATGATATTTTTCTTGTATGTAGATTTAACTGATGACATAAAAAAATTCAAAGCAAGAATAAAGAAAATCAGTGATGATATTATGCATATTGTTACATCATTAGCTGAGTTTAAAGATGATATTGATGTTTTACCCAGAGGTAAATAATATTTTTTATAATTTATTTGCATTTTTTTTTGCTACGTGATATGTTAGAGATGGCACATATTATCCTGACTGAAATCATCATCAATCATTTAAAGTTATTCTCATTCCTTGTGGCTCTTATTGATAAGAAGTTATAAGATTAAACTATACATAGTTTTTTTTAAGGAGTGTTTTATTCACTTTACAATTATTTATACAGTACCGAACCCGTTATCCGGAAATCAGAAAACCGGAGAACCAAAAAACCGGAACGAAATTTGATACATTTTCCCGCCACTTAAAAAAAAAAAAAAATTTTTTTTCCCTCATAAGATTTTAGGATTTTCCTTTCTTTTTTGAAAGATTTTTACCTTACCATCATTTTGGAAATAATCAATAGTGTATTACTTCATCGTTTTTTCTTCTTTTTAAGATTATTTCCAAAAAAAATTTTTTTTAGTTGGTTTTAACAATAAAAAAAAACATCTTTTTGTAGCGATTCAGAAAACCGGAAAAATCAGTTATCCGGAATAGCGATGGTCCCGATCGTTTCGGATAATCGGTTCCCTACTGTATATATATTTCTTTTTTTAATTATTTTGCATTTATTTAGGAAAAACTTTTATACAGAATTTTTTATACCTGAAAAACATAGAGAAATTAACGTTTTTTCCTCTGTCCATTTAATTACAACTTTGAAAAATGCATATAAATTAATCTTAAAGGTCTCTAACATGCTGAAAAGTCCTTCCCATGATAATCTGTAAAGAATTATATTAACACCAATACACTATATTTTTATTAAGTAACTAATTAATATTATTGACTATTTTTTGTTCATTAAAATGCTTTTTTATAACTAGTAAAAAAATTAAATTTTGAATTTGTAAGTATTTTTAAAATGTAAACTTTGAAAATCTCTCTCAAAATGTTTTAAAGATACTTACATCCTTGAAATTTAATATATAGTTACTAGTTTTAAAAAAAAACATTTCTATGAATGAAAGGAAAGAAAAATATTCAAAAATAGTAATTAGTTACTTCAGAAATAAAGAAATTGTTTTCATGTAATTCTCAATTGGTTTGCATGGAAGAGATAGAATTCTTTTCCCGCCTGACGAATATAGTTTTAAGTTTGCATTTTCAATATGTTTTAAAGTATTGATTGTAATGTTTTTTTTCCTTTTCAGATATAGCTGATCAATTGCGCACTGCTGAAGATAGACATCGGAATATTAGTGATAAAATGGTATTATTGCATGGAAAAATAGATATGTTGCAAGAAATGCTAAATGTTGAGCTTTATGACAGATTAAATTATCTTCGTGTGGGTTCGACGGCAGGATTATTTAATATCACTAAAACAAGTAAGTGTTAAATATTAATTTGTGCATTGTTTACCCTTTCTTAAGAATATTCATTTATTTGTCAATTGCATTGCCAGTTGATAACTATTATTTATTTAGATAGCTTAGAAAAGAATAAATGAAAGAATATTTCATAACGATAACATGGTGCGTAGCGTTTTTAAAAAGTGCTTAAGGGTGCTTATTTTCGATTTTAGTTTTTTAAAAGCCCTTAAAGATGCTTTTTCATGGGCTTTATTTTATTTTTCGAAAATTAGATTTTTTTTTCATCATGTCGATTTTTGTTGCGTTTTATGCAAAAGCGTGGTTTTCACATTGTTGTATTCAACGTTTTCACAATTCATTCAACCACAATCAGCGTACCGTCGTTCCGTAATGTATGATATCGCTAATCATGTTACATATTTGATGAAATACTTGGGAGTCCGCATGTGTGTCTACTGCATTGGGTTTGATGAGATTCTTGCACTCTCATGTGCAATTCTGCTGCATTTTGTAAGATATTCTCAATTTCAGGCTTCATTTTTTACCCTCTCATATCGAAACGAAAAATCTCTTCATCTTTTTATGGTGGAATCAAGAAAATAATTAATCAAGAAAAAGATTTGTCAGAAACTAGTTATTTTATCATAATTATGTAAAGTTTTGAAAAATTATTTTGCATTTTGTTAATGTATATGGTGCTTAAAAAGTGCTTATTTTTTGTTGAACGATTTGGCTATGCACCCTGGATAAGTTGAGTAAATTGCGATAATTTATTATTTCAAGCAAATGAATTTATTTAAGGTGAACAACTAGATTAGTTAAAGATAAGTATTATTCATTTAAAATTATGTGCAGAATTTTTATACATTTGTTAGATTAATTTAAAAGTGTTATTTAATAATTCACCAACAAAAATTTAACAAAAATCTAATAAGCATTGAACAGTATTTTGAGAATTTCTCTATAAAAATGTTTTTCAACTTTTTTAAATATATTTTGATTTCATTTCGAAGAATAATGTTTCAATTTTAATTCTGATGTTTTGTATGAAATAACATTAAATCTTCCAAACTTAAAACTAAGGACTCACAAAAAATGTCTTAGTTATGATCATTTGAAAACTAATTTAAAATATAGTTAATGAATGCTTTTTTTAGTTTAATTAATAGTAAACTTATTGTTTTAGTTATTTCTTATTATCTTGTTACTTTAATTTTCCCCCAGTTTTATTACTCAATATGTTAAATGCTTAGGAATGAAAGAAACAGAAATATAATTTATTTCATTCAGTATATGAATCAGAATAAATTATATTTTTGTTTCTTTTTTAATTTTCATATTTCCACCCTGTGTAATATGATTTTAGATTCATAGTTTGAACAATTTATCAAACAATTTGCTTCTTTTTATTTGTGACACTTATCTCTAAATTAATTTCAGTTGATATTGGAAAAGAAATAACAAAGGCTGCAATAAAAAAAGCAGGTACGGCAGAAAGCAGAGTAGATCGAGTGAAATCATTGAACAACCAAATGCAAAGCAGTGTTAGAAATTTAAAAAACAAAATCCTTCTTGCAAGACAAAAAGCTTCCAATGTAAGTGTTATTTTCTCACACACATTAAACAATTTATGATTTAATTGTTAGAAAAATATCTATTCTAGAGATTTTCAGAGACTAAAAAATAATACTGGTTTTAATACATGAAACATAAGCTCTGTCTAATTTCTTAATACTTGTTTTAATACTTAATTTTATACAGAATTGTCACTTCAAAGCTTTATGTATCTATTCAATTATAAAGAAAAAAGAGAAATTCTGTTTTGAAATATCAGAGTGTTCATTTTAGAAATTTTTTTGAAGAGTATCAATTTGGAAATCTCAGAGGGTTAATTAAGAAAGGGGCATAGAATTTTTTTTCCATTAATATTTATCACTAGTTTTGAACAGCAGATTACTAATTTTAAACTTGCATTTATATAATAGTTAAACTACTTAGCCTTGTAGTTGTCAAGAAAAATTTGTAAGACTTTCCTCCTATATTTTTTTAATCACTCATTGTACTTATAACTTTTCTCTTTTCTATTTTTTTACTAATTTCTTATTACAGTAGAACCTTGATTGAATGTTTCTAATGTGACTATTCATTGCGAACGATAGATACGGGAAAACAATGAACACACATCAACATAAAATGTATGAACAATAATAAAAATGTAACAGACTGAAACTTAATAAGTTCACTATAAGTATAAAAGGTTTTAATTAAATGAAAAATATGTATATAATAAACATATTTACTTATTTAAAATATTTGAAAATTTTGATTTGAATACGCTCTTTTCTCACTGCCTCACTTCTTGTGGTTCAGTCTTTTTTGTCTTTATTGCTATCACTTAATATTTCTTCAGCTTTTAAAAACGTTTCTTAAATCAACAACAATACCACAAGTTTGAACATTTTCATCAACTAATTCAAAAACATCAATCATGTTGTTGATGTTGAACTTTAACCTTCAACATCAATCATGTTGTTGAAGGCGTTTTACCTAAATTTTAACAAATCCTTATTATTTTCTTTATTATTAGCATCAGGTGTTACTATTTTTCTTCTCAAAGTGAAATAACTTTCATATTTTTAAATGTTGGTAGAATTTTTGAATGATAGACTCAAAGATCTGCTAGTTTCAGAAACCATTTAAATGGGTATCATTAACAATCTAAGAATAGTATTTATGATGTGACCGTTAAAACAAGATGATACATCTAGAAAAGCGAAAAATGCAGGATCGAAGATGGACCGAGAAAGATGTAAAATGTTGTAAGAAAACTTTTCTTTATTTTTTGCATATTTTTTTTCAGATCCGTGTTTCTCTGAGTGCTGATTCTACTGGAATTTGTGTTAGATCATATAGACCAGATATCGAACCAACCTCTACTTCTTCCATTGTCCTTCATTATGCTATTAAAACTGATGATAAAGATAGTTTATTATTATTCTTGGCTAGTTCTGTCTCAGTAAGTCTTTTTTTAAAAATGCTTTATGCTTTTTCTAAGCAATGTTTAGTCTTTTCAGTGTTATTCAGCCAAAAAAAAAACTATTACAGGCATGAGTATGCAAATAAAGATGGAGCCAATCAAAGTACAGCGCTGCGAGCGGCAACGCATATATAAGACAACGAGTGTCTAGCACAGTTCTTAGATCGGTTACAGCTGTTACAATGCCAGGTTATACAGATTTGAGCTTGAACGTGGTGTTATAGTCGGGGCACGGGAGATGGGACATAGCATCTCTGAGATAGCAATGAAATTTGGATTTTCACGTACGACCATTTCACGAGTATACCGAGAGTATCGGAAACCCGGTAAAACATCAAATCTACAACATCGCTGCGGTTGGGAAAAGATCATGCAAGAACGGGACCAACGACGATTGACGAGAATCATTAAACGTGACAGACGTGCAACCCTTCCACAAATTGCAGCAGATTTCAATGCTGGGCCATTCAACGAAAATGCATCGATATGGGCTTTCGGAGCTGAAGGCCCATACATGTACCCTTGTTGACTTCACGACACAAAGCTTTACGCCTTGCCTGGGCTCGTCAACACTGACACTGGACTGTTGATGGTTGGAAACACGTTGCCTGGTCTGAAGAATCTCGTTTCCAGTTGTTTCGAGCTGATGGACATGTACGGGTATGGAGACAACCTCATGAATCCATGGACCCTACATGCCAACAGGGGACTATTCAAGCTGGTAGAGGCTCTGTGATGGTACGAAGTGTGTGCAATTGGCGTGATATAGGACCCCTGATACGTCTAGATAAGAATCTGACAGGTGACGGGTACGTAAGAATCTTGTTTGATCATCTGTACCCATTCATTTCCATTGTGCATTCCAACGGACTTGGGCAATTTCAGCAGGATAATACGACACCCCACACGTCCAGAATTGCTACAGAGTGGATCCAAGAGCACTCTTCTGAATTTAGACACTTTCGCTGGCCACCAAAATCCCCAGACATGAACATTATTGAACATATTTGGGATGCCCTGCAATGTGATGTTCAGAAGATATCCCCAACCCCTCTTACTCCCATTGGTTTATGGACAGCCCTGCAGGATTCATGGTGTCAATTATCTCCAGCACTACTTCACACATTGATCGAATCCATGCCATGTCGTGTTGTGGCACTTCTGCGTGCTTGCGGGGGACCTACCTTTAGGCAGGTATACCAGTTGTTTTGGCTCTTCATTGCATGTAGTTGCAAATGAAATGAAAATTTTTTTTCCTTCATGCAAACAAAAGTAAATTTAAAAGAAAAATGTCCATTCGTACTTTCATAATTCTGAGATTTGTTATTTTAATTAATTTTTTTCAACTATTCTATCCAGATTTTTGTGCTCCTTAAGTTACATAGAAACATTTAAACGTAATAAGGACCAAGATCAATTTTGTGATTTGCTATTTTAGAAATTTCTATTCATTAACTACTACTAATTTTTTTGATTTTTAATTGTCATAAAATATATCTAAGCACTTATTTTAAAAGAAATGTACAAAACTTTCTGTTTTAGTATTTTCATGTAACATTTTTTTACTATTTTGAGCTACATAGTTTTAGTGATTGCTTAAAATTACTACTTTATATTAAAATTGCTTAAAATTACCACCAATACCAATACCAAATTACCAATAATTATGTGTGCTATTATAGCTGCTAACATAGATTCTAAATATTAATTAGAAACTTCTTTGTTTACTTGACTTTTTTTAAACGCTTTACTCAAATCTTATTCTAAACACAAGATATGTTGTATCAATATTTGGCTTTCAGATAAGTATATCATATCACAATTTGCATGAAATAATTGTACCATTTATGATCTTTATGTTTAGATTTTTCATTTAGTTTTATGTAGAAAACTTGATTGAAATTGTTATTTTATTTTGTATAATGCTTAAACAATTCATTTTTATAATTAGGATGACTTTATGATTGTTGAAATGGTGAATCGTAAGATTCGCTTTATTTGGAATGCTGGTGGGGGCACTCAGGTTATTCAACACAAGTTAACAATTGAAACTAATGATGCTCAGCTGCTAAAAGATGAACGGTGGTACAAGATATCCATTAATAGGTTTGTTGATTTATTTTTATAAGTGTTCTTTAATAATTTCAATTCATTTGACAAATTTATTATGTTATGAATAACAGCCTAAAGAGGTTTTATCTATGTTCAACTCCCTGGCGGTCATACATATTAAAAGTTGCATTTAACTCTTGTAACATTAGTCCCATCCTTTTCTGAACTTCCTGGTTCAGTCTTTCCTGCATTAAAAAACTGATTTTCTTGTGATATAATGAGGATGTACTTTATAGTAGGGAGCCCTCTGAGCAGTTCTGATCCCCCTGTCTTTTCTGAACATTCAGCTGCAGTAATTCCTGTATCAAAATAACAGGTTTTTTCCATGCTGTTCAATGCAAAAATAGTGCATATCAGGAAGCCGCCTGAGTGTTAGTTCCATCTTTTAATGAGAATTTAAACGAAGTTTTCCCTTCATTAAATAACTGGTTTTTCCCATGTTATTCAATAGGATTGTATTTTGTAGCAGGAAGCTTTCTGAGCATTAGTCTCAGTCTTTTCTGATCTTTCAGATGCAGTAATTCCTATATAAAACCAACCAGGCTTTTTTTCACACTGTTCAATGCGAAAATTGTGCATATCAGGAAGCCCTCTGAGTGTTAGTTCCATCTTTTACTGAGCATTCAGATGCAGTTTTCCCTGCATCAAATAATTGCTTTTTTCCCTTGTCATTTAATAGGAATGTATTTTGTAGCAGGATGCTTTCTGAGCATTAGTCCCAGTCTTTTCTGAACTTTCAGATATAGTTCTCCCTGCTGCTCTAAACCAGTTTTATTCATCTTATTCAATGGAAATGTTGTGCAAAACAGAGGAATTTAAACACAATTTATTCTCAGGCTCAATGGTTGGAAAGTTAGAGCTACATTCTTCTTCACATAGCAAAATCTGCCTTTTTCTGTTATTATATGAAAAGTTTATAGAGGGGAATTTACTCCTGAATTTGACCTTTTGTGTAGCAGTCAGATTAACTTTACTTAGATAATAATTAAAGAATAGACAGTTTTGAAAATTATATGAATTTTGTTTATTTATAAAAAGGTGCATGCTAGCTATCGAGTTTAGTTGAAAGAAAATCAAGAAAGAAAGCCAATTGTAGTAATGTTTTGTCCAAATCTAGTTTACACACATATCTTTTAAAAGAAATTTTGTCATTGTAAAAATATTGATTTAATGAAACTTTTAAACAATATTAATAGAAACCATTAATTTGCATTTAAGCAAATGCTGCTGTTATATATAAGATAAATTTTTTTTTTAAAAGTTATGCATGAATATTTTTGTCAACTATTTTAATGAATTGTATTTTAAATGTTTTATTAAAAAAGTTTGTTGAAGATACTTAAAAGGTGATTTGAAAATAAACATAGCTATCTCAGAAATCAACTGTGATTTATAGTGTTCATAATTCCACACACAAAAGTTATAATTTTCAGCATCCTTTCAAATTTAAATTAATAAATTCTCTTACTTTTCGTTGGCAAGGGGTGGGTTTTGAGCTATGATTGTATGCTATCAAAAAATAATGAAAAATCATAATTTTTAAATTTTTTTTTAAAAAAAGAGTATTTAGAGTTTTTTCTTTTCCTTATTTCTTAAGTCTTTATATTGAACAGACAACACTGTTTGTATATTGTTTGTTTATTACAAAAGTTGAACAATAAAATATAAAAATATTAATTGGCATAATTTCATTTCAATTGACATTGAAGCATTATTATAACCTAGTTAATCAATGACAATTATTTTGATTTATGTTGCATGAAAATAAAAACTATCCACTTAAAGTTTTAAAAAAAAGTTTTATAAAGTATCAGTTTTAGCAATCACATTTTGGCTAGCAAGTGTCAGATAGAAGTTAAAAATTAATAAGGAATGTGTTTTTGTGGTAAAAGTAGGGGTTGATTACATAATAATAATTTTATACTAAATCAACGTGTGCTGTGAGTTAATTGTTAACTGAATCTAATTTACAGGTTTGGAAACATTGCAACTCTCAGTGTTAAACCCACGCTATATATTAACAAAGAAGATCCACTTATGGTCACTGATTCTTCTCCACCAGGATTTTCAAAAATGGATTTGGATTCATCCTCTTTCTTTTATATTGGTGGGACACCTAAAGGCTTCAGAGTAAGCTTGCATAGAAAAATATGTATTTGGAATACCTAAAAGAATGCATTTTTCTTTTAACAAAATTTCTTAGATAAAGCACGAAAAGTTATTAAAATTGATTATTTGTTTGAGCAAAATTGATTACTAAGGAGTCAGAATTAAGTTCTAATGGAAGTAATCAATCTAAATGTACAAATATATAGAAAATAACTAAAAATATTCGAAAAGTTTTGACAAAAGATATGTGTATTTTGTTAAGATGTAAATGTATGATTTGTTGAGAAGAAAAATAACTTTTAAAAATGTGTGCTAAATATTAAATAACAGCATAGATTTTTTTTTTAGTTTTTGTTAAAGAAATAAAAATCTTTTACATAACTTTTAAGAAAGTTTTTTTAATAAACTGTAAAGTAGTAAAAATTATGTATTTAAAAATTATTAATAATTAAAACAGCATTGTGTGTTTATGATTTATGGAGTTTTCAATTTAAGGCATGAATCAAACTTGTTTTGTGTATCATTGGAATTTCATATAGGTAGAGTATAAGTTCAATTTTTGTAGATGATGCAACTGGAATATTTATTACCGTAAATTAATCAATTTTACATTACTTACTTTTTGTATATTCAGTGTTTTCATCATTGAAAAAAATGGGTGAGGATTTCTCACCCTATCTCAAAAACAGGGTGAGATTTCAAAAAGATAAGTTAGATTTCTAAAAACTAAAAAAACACAAGAACTAATGAAAAAAAAATAATTTCCTTAATTACAATACATTTTTAACTTCTTCTATTTTTTAAAGCATTGAATATTTTTGGTGCATCATCATAGAAGATTTTGCCTTTACAAGGTATTTGTCCATCTTACATTAGTGCATAAAAAATTTGAACGTCTTACATGAAGAAACCTTACCTATGGTAAACAAGTGGTTGCAGAGAAATGTGTTCTGAAAGGGGTTCCGTGGTTGTGTTATTTTTTTCGAAAAGGTTCTGAACAAAACTGGATAGGGAACGTAGGAAACAGGGCAGATGTTGAAAATAATGAAAGCTCTAGGAAGAAAAGTGAAACGGATTTTATTCTAAATGGTGTAATGTGAAGCTGTTTCCAAAATGCGAGAAATTTGCGAATTTTGAAATTGATTTATAGAATGTTCGAATTTCTCGCGGTAATAATTTTTTCATGCGAGAAAAGAAAAAAATATACGAGATTCTCGCTTTCTTGCTCTGCAGTGAAAACACTGTATTATAAGTATATGTGTAAAAAGAAGTATTATTTTAAAGCAATTCTTTTGTAAATATAAATTCTTTATTTATCCTTTAAACTTTATTACTTTAAGTAATTATTTTTTTAAAAGGAAACACAGTAATGTGTCAGTTAAATTTTTAATTTTTGGCCCTCAGTTTAATTTTTATTTTTTATGTATAAACTTTTAATTTTTAGTTTAACTTTTGTCCAAATTTCAATTATTCTTAATCTCTTTCTTAGCACTGATAAATCAATCATCTGTCTTCTAAATTTTCAGTAATTAAAAAAATATTTTTAATTCCTTGCTATAAAAGTTATATGTTTTGCAGCATCTTACATTTATGGAATGATCCATAAAAGTTTAAAGAGCAGTCGTTACATTTAATCCGCTATGCATTAGTCCCACCTTTTTCCACACTTTAAGCTCAAGCTTAATGCTTGGAAGGCTAAAGAGTCTATTTACTAGATAAATGAAATTATTGCCAGTTACAATATCTATATATATATATTGAAGTAATAGGCATCCTTACTTTTTGAGAAATTATTTTTGGGAATTAATTTGCTAGTTATGAGAAGAAAGTATTGCTTACTTGTTTTATTTTTGGTTTTTAAGATTATTAATTATAATTTTAATAAAATATTATTCCAGGTACCTCGTGAATTAAAAGCAAGAAACTTTGCTGGTTGTTTGTATGAACTAGTATTGGATGGTAAAAAAGTTGGGTTATGGAATTTTGTTACAAACCAAGGTTGTGATGGTTGCAAGGAAGGGTATGTATGTTAAGTATTAAATTTATTGTAACTCGATGTTTAATTGCTTTTTAAGTTTTATTTTAAAGTTAAACGTGCAGGCTTTAATTTTATATATTGGTTCTATAAATTGGTATTGAAATTGAAAACATCTGGGTAAACAGAATTTCATGATGAACAAGAATGTAATTTAAACTTTAAAATACACATTACTGCTGAACAATTAAACATATTGTTGTTCCCGTCAAGATTTTACATGGTTTGGAAAAATTCAAGTTTCACAACCTTTCGGTTCCATAGTGTTTTTCTTCTAAATATTCTTTTTATTTTTGATTTCATTACGTTGAGTATAGAATGACTATGGAAAGAATTCCCCCCGCCATTTGTCTGAAGCAATGGTGGTGACGATGGTTGCGAGGTCTAACTATTTCAAGTAGCGGTGTTAGGTCGATATTTAAGACAGAAAAGAGAGAAAAAATCGGGGAAGGGAGAAGCTTCCCTCTTTGAAATGCGCTGTTTCTTGTTTCCACAGTAGCAGACAATCTCCGACTTTGTCATGAAGGGAGTTTAATTATTGTTGTTTGAGTTTGAAACTGTTAGACATTTATGAGCATTTGAAGTCTGCATTAGTTCCAAATGACCTGTGGTAGCCTGGTGGTTAGAGAATCTGACTCGGAGGGGCCGGGTTTGGATCCTTAAAGCTGGATCTCCACCGAAGGCAACGGCAACGGAAATCTTGTTGCCAAAGTTGCGCACCGGCGCACAAACACCGTTTCTCCATGCTGCCGTGTTGCCGTTGCTTCCAGTTCAAGAGTTGGAAACGAGTCAACTTTTGTTGCCGTTGCCAACCCTAGTAGCCAATCAGATTCGTTGCTAGTTTTCGCTCCCAAACCTCGTGTTTTGATCTCGCACGTGAAAGAAGCGAAGCGGCAAGTAGGTTAAGATTTATTAAAGAAAAGAATTGTTATTTGGTTAAGAATTATTATGGAAGAACAATTAATCGACTACGTAAGAAATAGCCCATGGCTATATGATTATAGCCGTGCGGATTTTAGAGACGCAGAAAAAAAGATGCAAACGTGGATGAAAATAGCTGAAAAGCTTAGCATAGATGGTGAGTAAAATTTTACTATTACTTATTTTGTTTTAATAATAAATTTCGTATAATATTTTTGAATTTATTTCATTAATCAAATCAGTCTTATGTAACCTATTAATGGAAAGTATTTTTAATTGATTTCCAAAGATAATATAATACTAATAATATTTTTGACTGTCATAACAATAGTTAAGTTACTCTTTATAAATATCTAAATATATAGTATTCTGTAAGGAAGTTTATTTATGATGAATGAAAAAAAAATTGTTCCACTGCTATATTAGGGCCCTTAATGGATATTTTTTAAGTCAAATAAACAGTATATCCATTGAATATGGATGTTTTCTGTTATATACTTTCATTCATGCACATTCTGCTACAATACATTTTCTCACCTTTTTTTAGAAAAAAAAAATCTTGTTGTTTATGAAATTCACTCTTTTAGTTTTATCACTAGTTTTTAAAAATTATTTTTTTGAATAAATTTTTCAGTGAAAAGTTTGTATAGATGTCTTAAAAATGTCATTTGAATACTGTATTTGACATTTTTGTCTTGACAATTTATTTTTAATATTTTAAAGTAACTGAAGCCAAACGGAAGTGGAAATGTCTCAGAGCTTCCTTCGTAAGAGAAAAAAAACTAGGGCCTAGTGGCACTGCTGCAAAAAAGAAGGTCGAGTGGATACACATGAAGGCAATGTCATTTTTACATGGCCATGTCAGAGAGAAGCGGGAGTATGAATTTTAATTTTTTTTGAATTTATATATTTATATGCATAAAAAAGGTATCAGAACTATTATTTAACATGACTTTTTTTTAACAGGACTTACAGTAATTATGAACAACCGACTTCTCCGATTTCTCAACCAGCTGAAATTCCTAGTAAGCAAAACTAAAAAAAATTTTTATTACTTATTTCAAAGCCCATTGTTTACTCACAAGATATTAATGTCCAGTTTTTTATTAGCGAAAAAATCCCTATCACAATTTTCATATTTTTCGCAAAGAATGTTTCGAATAAACATTCTCTGCGATCCTATATTCTGAAACAATCATCAGAATTGTAAAATTTATTTTTAAATTAGGAAAATCATTAGAACACTCTAAAATGTCAATATTTTTGTTTTAGAAGTTTTTATTTTTCAATTAGAAAGGAAAGTAAGTATATTCAAATTTGTTTAACACAAACATTTAAATTGTATTATTAAATGTATCGGTAAGCAACTTTTGAGAAGTGAAAATTAGAACTTATGCACTAGTTTAGAAAAAATACACATTTATTTATACAAATTTTATACTTGTTTCACAAAATGTTAAAACTAATCTCTTAGAATTCAGAAAAAAAAACAGTTTTTAAATTTTTTTTTCATCACATTTATGGCTATTTTTTACTGATATTAAAACCAGACATAATTTCATGCTTTTGTATTTAGTTTTTATTGTTTATTAGTCTTGAATATAAGTAAAGCTGTAAAAAATAATTCAATTTGCTGTTGCAAAAATGCTGTTTTTCTTGTATTTGAAGAGGGAACACAATTTTTGAATTATGTTATTATAAGTGTAGATAATGAAAATTTTCTATTTTCAGCAAAAACTTTACTGGTGGAGGAAGCATCAAAGCTTCCGGATGTTTTGTCAGTAAATGAAATTTTCAACATTCCACAAGAGGAATTTGAGTTATCGAGAAGTCTTCACCAATTGGCAGATGAAGAAATGGGAGACGATGAGGTTACTGAGGACATTGCCACTCAAATAGAAAGTAGGATTTAGAGTTGTAATCAATTTACACGATTGAATCGTCTAATATTTTATATCATTTCTTGAGACTATTTTATTTCATCGCTTAGATAACTTATACAATATACTTAGAAGGGCTCTTTAATGTAAGATATTTTAAAGCTACAGTTATATAAGTCAGATTGCAGTTTCTATATAATTATAATCAGTGCCGGATTCCCCGTTAGGCCATGGCCTGGGACCCCCAATGATTAGGGGCCCCCTTAAAATGGATTTTTTGAAAATAAATTTAAAAATATTAAGAAAAACAAAAATTTTTAAAAAAAAAATTAATTTTAAATTTATATTAATAGAATACAATAATTTTCTTACATAGTGTTAATCATATTTATTTATTACTTATTTTAGTTGTTTATAAGTATTATTATAGTCTATGTATTATAAAATTTATCAATGTTTTTAAAGTTCAAATTTGTCATTTTGATTTGCGCTCGAAAAAATTGAAGGCAATACTATAGTGAGCTGAGATTTTTTTAAACAAGTAGCAGAGAGTTTCAAAATGTAATTAAATTTTTTCAAAATGTTATGATTATTTTTTAGTTCTTATTTAACAAAATAAAGTAAAATTTAATTTATTATTATTTATTTTAATTTTAAATATGCTTTCTTACATGAAAAGATGTATAAATACTTTTATATTTGAGTAAATAAAAAATATACGATAGAAAAAAATTTAATCTAAAGGCCCCAAAAATTTGAATGGCCTAGGGCCCCCGAGTACGCTTAATCAGGCACTGATCATAATCAATCTAACAAAGATGAGCTAATGCATAATTTTGAAAAACAAAGTTAATGGCATTAATTTTTAATAAATTTTTTTATTACAGGTACTCCAGGTACATCTAAAAATCATGATGAGAGCTTCCTTACTTCAAGGAAAAAAAGGAAAAGGAGGAATGATATCATTCTAAATGGGATTGATACCACTGATCAACTTTTAAAAAAATTCTGCTTAGAGCAAAATGAAGATGACAGCTTTGCCGACATGCTCAAGTTTTACATGAGAGACATTAAAAAAGAAAAAAAACTTGATCTACATATCAAAATATTAAACCTTGTAAAAGATGAATTAAAAAAAGAATAAATTGCTATTTAGAATTGTATAGTTGATTTCATTAGATTTAGTATAAGTTTGATATCGACAGGTTTGAGTGTCAATATGAAAAAAATATGAAGATTTTTGTTGGTACACGTGATGTAAACTTCTTAATCCTTTAAATAACTTGAATGAAATAGCCATTATGAAAATTATCTATATTTGTTCACAATACTCTTTAAAAAGGACATATTTTTCATCTAAATTTTTTTAAGGAATATGTCAGTATTGTAGAACTTGTGTTATAAGCAATTGGAATTCACGTTCTTAGGCTTTCAAAGCATAATCTCGTCTATTTTTTTGATGTAAGCAATTACGATTATTTTGCTGTAGAATGGGTTCTTTAGCAATCAAATTATTACTAGCAAACAGTGTTTTATTTTAACACAAGAAAAAAAAATCATAAAATTATTTGCCTAATTTTATTTATTTACTAAAATATTTGTCTTTTTAAGTTAAAATTTAAATTGCAGCTTTGGCACTAAAAAAAAAGTGATTCACCCAGAAAGTAAATTGTGTTTTTTTGTCGTCTGTAAAATATTTGATTATGTGAAGAGTAAATCGTACTGATTAAGCAAGTATTTGGTTATATTATCAAAGGTTTGCAGTAGATAATTCAAAAAATAGTTGGAAAATGTAATCTGCATCTCATTCTATTATGTTAAAAGAAAGAAAAACTGATCACTGCAGAAAACGTGGCATTGTTCGAACACTGTACTAACAAAAATTAAACGGTATATGATAAGACATAATTTCATCTGTAAAAGACAATAAGCTAAATTTAGAATTTCTAAATAAAAATCAAAGATAAAGTAAATTCTCCAAAATAATAATTATTGCATTTATCTTTATGGAATCATATTTAGAAATGTCATTAAATTATGTAATGACTTGTAACCATTATGGAAATATTAAAAAGGTTCATATATCCTAATTGATTTATAAAAACTTCATTACCCTATAAAAAAATCACAATAAAATAGAAAGTTCGTATTATCTGTTCGTAAATCTTTAATAATATAATAAAACACAGTCTTTCATTCAAGTAAATGTTAAGTTTAATAATAAAAAAATCTGTTTAAAATATATAATGTATTTGACAAAATAAACAAAAAATCAAGATAAGATGTAAAAATATATATACAATGCATATCAAAATATACCAGTTTAATAATAAAATAGAGATTATAATATGCACATACTAAGTTTATATATACATAAAATGCAGATAAGATAATAAAAAAGTATATACATATAGTTATTAATATTAAAACATATTTAAAGGAAGCAATGAGGATTATATACAAACACATAAAAAAAAATTATTAAAATCTGATAAAATACATTTAAATAATCAAGTTATCAGGCATTCATTAAATTACCCCCTAGATACGACACTATCTTGCCAAGACAACTTATTTTTTGTGAAAAAGTCTTCAAATCCCTCGCGGATATCGCGGACTTTATTTGCATAGCTGTTGGTAGATATACTACCAACAGCATCCCAAGCGCCAGTAACACACTCTTTCCTCCACTTTCCTGGAATTACATTACCATCCACTTCAGTGTCGGCAAAGTTAGCTGGCACATAATATTTTTGAAAGACAGTGGAGTTCCTTTCATTCCTGCTTACAAAGTTGTGCAGACACACTATGGCTTTGACAATATTTTCAACTGTTTTAGTCCCAGCAAGAATCGGTTGTCGCAAAATTCTCCAGCGACTGCTGGTGATTCCAAATGTATTTTCAATCATTCGGCGGGCCCTGCTCAATCTATAGTTAAATGCTGCCCTTGATGGAGTAAGACCTTTTCCTGGGTAAGGCCTCATTATGTGTTTCTTCAAGGGAAAAGCCTCATCGGCCACAAAAACCAATGGCATTGGAGTTGTCCCACCATTTAAACATTTATCAGCTGGGAGGTTTAAACTTCCATCAAGGACAGCTTTCCCAAAGGCCGAATCGCTGAATATGGTGGAATCACCCTGTTTGCCATAAGCTCCAATATCAACATACGTATAGCAGTATGTCGCATCACATACTGCCATTAACACCATACTATAGCTCCCTTTATGATTGTAGTATAACGAGCCGGAGTTTGCAGGAGCTTGGATAACTACGTGCTTTCCATCCAAAGCACCAACACAATTGGGGAAGTCTGTGTATTTTTCAAAGCCTTCTGCTATTTTCGCCCATTCCTCTTCATTAGGCGGTGATAAATAAAGTGGACTCAGACAAGTCCAGATGGCTTGACAAGTCTCTGCGACAATTTTTGATACCGTACTCACGCCAACTCTATGGTTCAAGGCCATACTCTTCATAGAGTCACCACTTGCAAGATATCTGTAAAAAAAGATAATAATGCAAATAAAATTATAATAATAATGCAAAAAATATATTTCAGTTTCCGAATATATAAATACATACACACTCACCCATATATGTATGAGTGTAAATATAGATATGCATGTGTATGTATAGTATGAGTGTATATATATATGCATAACCCAGTCAGTATATGTATGTATATATAAATTTATACATCTTTATTAAAGATAACCTCTGTTTCATTCAAATTTTCATAATTTTTTCGTCACTATTAATTAATAGAAGTAATTTTTATATAGTTTGATTCTTCATTAATCACTTTTTCTTCTATGTATATCCAGACAGTCAAATGTATATCCAGTTTAAAACAAACTACACAACCAACTACTGATTGGTTGTATAGAGAAAAACAAAACATACATTTGGAGTTAACAATTCTAATGAGTTTTTAATGAGCAAAACTAAATTATTTAAAATCATTTGTTATCAAGAATAAAATCAGACAATAGTACTTACCGGAGAGTAATGGAGAGCCTTTCAGATGCTGATATAGATTCTCGGTAGTTGGTGTCACTTTTCGCGATACTTGGTCCAACAATCGATAACAGAACATCAAATATTTTGGGATGCATTCTGAGATATTCAAAGTAGCTGTCCAAATCCTTCAATCTCATTTCTCTAATGAGGTTTTCTTCATGTCCCTTTTCTTTTCTATTTTTATTTAAATCCTTAACCCAAACAGTGCGGTTGGAATGCAAAAGATGAGTTAAGTAATACCGTCTGGCTAGCAAAACTTTTTTCAAATTTGCTCTTTCCATTTTAATAAAAAGAACTTTTGCGCTTTCGAACAAAACAAAACAAAAGTGATGAAACGAAACAGGAGATGACGCAGCCGTATCACGTGATAAGTCTTCTGAGCGTGCGCGAGAAAAGAAGCAGAGTCGTTGCCAATTACCGGTATGAAAGACCTTGGCAGCAGATACGAAGCAACGCAGCAACAGATTTTGATCTACGTTGCCGTTGCGATCGGTGGAGATCCAGCTTAACTCTGCTAAGATCCATCAAGTAGAAACGCTATCCGTGCTCGTAACACTTGAGAAATCAAAATTCCTGTGGTGGGTCACTGAGCAGTACCATGGTTATAGGGATCTAGAGAAAATTTCTTTCCCCATAAGATCTATGTCAAAATTTAGGTAATGACTTCATGAATGCCATCTAGTCATGGAATTCTGAGCTGAGGCATACTTTCACTCTTGCAGTGCTTTCTTGTCAAACAAAAGCCGCACCTTCCTGACTTAATTTGCAAAAGGCCAATGGCAAACTTGTTTAAGTGTCATTAGAAACATTTACATTAATTCCAGTAATTTTTATTAACTCTTTTTATTTCTTCGTAAAATTTCAAAAATATAATATATTGCAATAGGAAACAATAATATAATTAGCATTAGATTTAAGCCTTTAGACAATGTGTGTATATATATATATATATATATATATATAAAGTTCAAAATGAAGAAAAAACAAAGAAAAATTATAGACATATGAAAAAAAAGGGGGGGCGGAAATGATAAGTAAAAAAATAACAAAACACAGCTTTAAAAAAAAAGAAGAAAAAAAAGAAATTTTATTTAAAAAAACCGGAGAAAAAGGTATAATCTTTTCATCAGCCCACACGATTATATCCGCAAAACAGAGTGCTTTCTGATATTGTATCAATAAAGTCAAAGCAAAATATATTAATACAATAGTGTGAGGAGCACTCAAAAATTTTTTTACAGAAATTACAACAAGTAAAATAGAACACAAAAAGTAAAAATAACATGTAAAAACAGAAAATAAAATAAAAGAAAAAGAAAAAACAGTATAAAAAATGGACTATAAAGCGAGTAGCGAAATCAGATCTACTTATTACGGACAGGAAATTTTTCAAGAATGATTTAAAAATGTTTTCGCGGAAAGATTGCCAGATTACAAAATATGAAAAGAAAAGCGCAAATTGAGTGTAACTAGAGAGTTTCAAAGTGCCATTCTTACTGCGCTGCTGAAGTGATTTGTTATTGTTTGTGATTTCTTGTATTTATTCATTATATATATATATATATATATATATATATATATATATATATATATATATATATATATATATATATATATATATATATATATATAATTTCATTTTGTTTAATTGAGAGAAATTTTTTGGTTTATTCAAAAATAAATGAGGTGATATGCAGTTTAATTTTAATGAGACACTGAAGCTAATACACTCTTTTCGTCTCAAAACATGCTAAATATTATGCTTCGACTGATATTAAGTGATTGTTTTATTTGCATTTATATAAAATTTTTAATTTAATGATGAGATATTTTGTTCTAGAGCTGCTGAAGTGGCAGATTTTGCTGCTTATAGTTTTAGAGGAGATGGATATGCAATTCTTCCACAAATCAAGCGTTATAATAAAAGATATTATGTCATTGCTTTACATTTTAAAACTTTTGACGAAGATGCTATGCTCTTCTTTTCCCCAAATAATGAAAGCGTAAGCAGTTTTTTTATTATTATTTATTATTTTTATTTCTTAATGCTATTATTAAAAAAGTGAGTTAAAAATTGAAGGGAAGTATTTTTGTACATTAGTCATGGTATGTGCTTATAATTTTATATTGTTTTTCAAGTAAAGTCACTGTTCGTTCAATTTATTCTTTCAAGAACAGCCAATTGGTGAAATAACGGCAGATGTGTTGTTCTTATTGTTCAACTTTACAACCTTGTAATTTTAAATCTGATTCAGAAGACATTCATTACTATTAATTGAAAGATTATTTCAGTGAAACTAATTTGCTTGTATTACACTTAAAGAAAACCTCTCACAGTTAACATAATGGCAAAAGCTATCATTTTTATTCCATGAGTATGCAGCAATTTATTAGAATGGGTTATTTTTTGTCAAATTTCATGTGCTATTACATATTTTTAATGTTAACAATAATTTTTGGTTTTGCTTATTGTCAAATTGCATTTTAAAAATAAATTAGCTACATACAATTATAAGATAATTGCATGCATGATGAATTTTGTAAAATTTTTTATATTATATTTTGCATAATTATTCTGTATTATAATAAATGTTTTTAAAGGGAGAATTTGTCTCATTGGAACTTCGTGGTGGATACGTGGTATATCAATTCAGCTTAGGAAGCCAGTTTAGATCTGTTCTGAAAACTACAAAAAAATACAATAATGGCACATGGGTGCGTCTTACAGCTCAGAGAGAAAATTTTCAAGGTACTGTGTTACTCTTAATAAACAACTTCAGTTGAAAATATTTTTTTTTTTGGTTCTATCATTGTGCTTATTTTTTCTTTTTTTTATAATAACTTTTAGGTCAACTTCAAGTTGGCGATGAGTTTTTGGATGGAGCATTACCTAAAAACAGTCCTAAAACTCTGGATCTTCAAAAAAGTTACTTATTTTTTGGTGGAGTCCCTCCAAATTTTACAACTAACACGTAAGCTGCAGTTCCTTTATCACCATGAGTTTAAAATGGTCTAGATAAATATATTGCTTTATTATTAGAAATAATGGTATAATTTTATTATAAATATTGTAAGATAAAGAAACCAGGACCTGTGTTTTCCTTGAAGCCCTGGCGGGAGCTGGAGCTCTAAATTTTCCCATGCTCCAACTGTTTTATTGTACCCTACTGACATTCAAGCGACCTGCTGCATTTTAATAACCATTGATCAATAGCTAAGTTACTGCAGAAAAACTATTCTTGGCATTAAAATACATTTATAAGGATTTAAAATCAAATATGATGGAATATTTGTTTGATTAAATTTTTGTTTAACATTGAGCATGTAACCCAACTGAGAATTAAATTAAATTTGTATTTTCTGTGTGAGCTAATGATTATGTTCTTTTTTTAATGATCATTTTCATTAAAAGAAATTAACAAAAGCACACATAAATATATCTTATAGTTGGAACCTCAGCTTCAGCTAATAATATGAAGCATTGAATTTTTTTCGGCTCTGGATCCCTGGTAATATATATATTAGCTATGTATTAGAAATTAACTGATAATTTGCCAATATAAATGTTCAGATATGACATCACTTTTTCAAATTAATTGACAGAGCAACTTTAAATTGGCAAATTTATGTGCCAGAAAGTCATTTTAAAGTAATGCTTTTTATTAACTTATGTGAGAACCTTTTCTTGAAAACTTATATTTTTCTTACTTCTCATATAAAGGAGTTCAGTCAATTTTAAATCTACTGCCTTATTCTATTATTGTATTATTGAATATCTATTAGAAAATATTTCATTCTTTTATTGTGTGTGTTAGTTTGTCTATCATTAATATTTTTGAAAAAAAAAGGAAGATAACTATGAGATTTAATGAATTAATCAATTTTTTTCTTTTTCTTTATTAGATGGAATGGAATTGGATTTCAAAAGTTTTTTGGATGTATGAAGGATTTACAAATTGATTCTACCATATTGGATCTTCTTCAAAATAGTTCCTATGGAGTTGAACGCAGTTGCAAAGACATTGTAGGAATTTTATAACTCTCCTGCGTTTGCTTGAACTTCTGTATTTCAATTAATATTCTATACTTATTTTGATTAATTAATATAGTCAATTGCGAATTACTCGAATCAAATGAAAAAAAAAAAAAAAACAAAAAAAAAAGTAAAAACTTGAGCACATAGAAATTTTTTTTAAAAATTTGTAAGTCTTGTAGTAAGTAAGTAAATTTAAAGATATTTTAATTAATAGCTAATTAACACATTATTTGGATACTGCTGCAATTGAAAATTTCACTTCTGCCTTTTTTTGGTTTTTAATTTCACAATTTTAAGAGTAAATTGTGTCTAAATGCACATATTCTTTTTATTATAGCTTGAAACAATTTGTTTTGGTAACCGCATTTCTTTGCTGTTTATTACACAGTGTATGGTTTCTGAATACTGGTGTTACAAAGTTGAATAATTTTTAATTAATGATCACAGTTTAATTTGTTAAGAATAATATGAATCCCTTAAAACTTGCCTCAAATGTCAAATGCTTCATGAGAATATTACTTTTATTTAAAAAAACAACAACTGAGTTATAAAATGTAAATTCTGAGTGATTGGGAATAATTATTTTGGAATTCAAGGTTCTTTAATAAAGTTATTGGAAATTGACTGTATCTATGTTGTTTGTTGTGGTTTAATCTAAATGGTTTTTAGTTCTATTCATCACAAGACTGAATAGTTTTTAGATCAATTCATCACCTGGTATCTCAGTTATTTATTGTTTATATTGTATCACAATGATCAAATTTACACCATTAGCATCATATTACCCCATGTTTGCTATAATACTGATCATGTATGATGCATAAATTCCAATGAAATGATTAAAAACATATTGATAGGTATTTTACTTTAAGTATTATTTATTCAACAATTATTTTGAATCTACTTCACAATGTAACACCAAAAAAGCAATTGTTTACTATATTATTGTGAATTCGATCTGTCTTCTAGAAGTTGTAAGTATTTTGTATACATTAATATTTTGAAACTTTTTTCTTACGCTGATATCTAAATTTTTTTTTTATTTACTTAGTTTGAAACTGCATTTAAGGCAATAAATTTTTGTTGGTAAAAAATATTAACATAAATTAACTATTTCTTTCCTGCAAAATCTAAGTAACATTTACATTTATCATTTTTGCTTTTTTTTACTAAAAACCGAACTGTTTTAAAACTTGAATGCATGCATGGATTAGTTTGAAATGAACTTTTTAAAAAAAATATTTCCAGCCACAAAAATCTGTTGGATTTCGGGGAAGTGGATTCATTGAAATGCCTGGTATCTCTCTTGGCGAAGAATCTAGTTTCAGTATTTCTTTTCAAACTACTCAAACCTCAGCAGTATTACTCTTGTCTACTTTTGATACTGGGAGGAATTTCGAAAGCAAGAAATCGGTATGACTTAAAATTCAATTTAGTAAACTATTTTAAATAATCTCACTATTTTATTAACTTTGTATCTTTTTTTTTTAAATGTAACTTTGATGAATTAAATGTTTGTTAAACTGTTGTCTTACCCTGTTAGATTTTGTATTAATAAGAAAGAATATCTTACCTTGATACACTATTCTATTTCATAACATGCAGATAATTTATTTGTTAAGAAGAAATCACATAGAAATGTGACTTATTTTTAGGATTATAAGAGGGTTAATCAAAAGAAGTGACGCCCGGTGGCTAAGCGGTAGCGCTTCGTGCTGTCGTGCCACAGGTCCCTGGTTCGATCCTCGGGCCGGGCAAGGTTGACTCAGCCTTTCATCCCTTCAGTGGGTCGATAAATGAGTACCAAGCATGCTTGGGAACTAAACACTGGGGGTTCCACGTTCGGCTGACCACCTGACCGGAACATCTGCTCCTGCACCCCAGAGCCCAAGGTCAAGAAAACTGAGATGAGCACAGTAGGCCTTGGCCCTCTATGGGCTGTCGCGCCACTGAGTTTAGTTTAATCAAAAGAAGTGTTCACAAAAAAGTGGGGTTTCATTTAAACTCAACCAAATATTTAAATAGCATTAGTTGTTTCAGTATTACAATTATTTTTGTTGTCTTTTATTTAAAAACAATAATTGTATAGGTTTATTTGCCTACATATTAAGATCGTTACTTTTTATAAATTGGATATTTTTTTAATTTTATTTTTCTCACGACAAAATTAAGACTGTCATATAACCTGGTGTTTAGGTCAGCCCCCAATCTTTGATTACAAGAAAATAGATTTCTGGTATGTCAGATGTATGATTCGACCACTGAAAAAAAAAAATATGAAAATTTCTAAAGTAGCAAATGCTGTGTCCGTGTTCTGCTAAAAATAGATTTCTGTTATGTCAGATGTATGATTCGACCACTGAAAAAAAAAAAAAATTTCTAAAGTAGCAAATGCTGTGTCCGTGTTGCTGCATAGACGGCATGCGTTAAATGATACTGGACGCTTGGCAAAATGTGGATTGAAATGTTATTCTAAAATTTTCTAAAAAGTGTAAAATTTCAAAATCTTTGGGAGTGAAGACAATATTTTATGAGAGTCTGCAGGTGTGGATGTATTAGTTAACCTCCACAGTTTTGTAAAATTTTGGGGATTTGAAAAGTAGACTTATAAACCAATATGTACTGTAGCTAATTTTTATTTAAATTGTTAATATGTATTTTTAATTGCTAATTTAATTTTCTATACTTTCCATTAAGTTTTTTGTGTAATAAATCATTTATATATATTTTTTATGCCTTCATTCATGAAGCGAACTAATGGAAAAAGAAGAAAGGTAATTAATTGTGCATAATATTTTGTAACCACATCTAGTTTTCATGATATGTACTATTGTAACTATTAATATACTTTCTTGGAATTATTAAAAGTAGTTGCCTTAAACAAGTTTTCTTTGTAATTCTCATTTAATACATCTAGTTGACTGTTGGTTTATTTGCTTTGCTTCTATACCCTTGACTGTTGGTTTATTTGCTTTGACTTTTATTATAGTAACTTGAACTTTGAGAGGTGGAAGTTCAAATTAACGATGTAACTTTGCTTAAAGCTAAATTTATGGTTTAATTCATTTTATGAAAATTTTTAACTTCATGAGAAATTTTTTTTGCTACTTTTCCTAAATGTAACGTTTGTTTCAAATTTGAATCTTTTCCAAGAGTAATTTTTTACCAATTTGTTTTGTTTCATTTTTTAAGGTCATTGCGCATATCCCTTCTTCCCTCTTATCAGCTAAAGAACAAAAATCACAAACAGCCTCCCCTCTTTAAACGCTTACATAATTTGTTGTTTATATAATTTTTTGTCATGGCCTCTTGTGACATTTGATGGCATAGTTTTAGAAGAAAGAAGCAAGCTATTTTTGACTTTATAGAAGTGGCCTGAACTCATATAAGTTTTTTAGCAGCTATGTATTATTTTTTATCTAATGGATAATATTCTTAACACCTTTATTATTTTGAATTCACTTATATTTATTTTTATTTTTAGCATTACTATTCTGTTGCTCTCATTGATGGATTGATTGAAGCTAGATTTAATGGTGGAAGTGGAGAGACAAAAATTATATCTGATGAATTATATAACGATGGAAGATGGCATTCCATCACAATCATGAAAACGCACAGGAAGTATGTTTATTTATAAATTTTTTTTTACTGTCTGTATTTTAAAAAAAGAGTTGAATTGTTAAAATTGTTAAAAACTAAATGAATAAATATCTTCTTTCAACTTTTTTATTTTTAATACAATTAGTTTTTTTTGGCTCAGAAATCTAATAATTTTTCTCTTAACTTAAAATTACCATTTTTGCTTACTATTGCTTTTAAAATTACTCTTCATTTTCGTTAGGATTGTGATGAGAGTTGATGATATTGAAGTAGGATCTGGCAGATTACCAAAAGGCATGAAAGACATTGATGCACCTCCTCAAAGAGGTCTTTATTTTGGTGGTTTTAGACAAGGCATTGATTACAAATCTATGATATCAACAAAAACTCCTTTGTTTGGCACCATTAAAGACCCAATTTTCAATAATAGGTATGCTTTATTAAAATAGTATCTGATAAATTGTTTTATAGGGTATTATAAGCATTTATTTTATAAAAGAAAGCTTGGTTTATTTTCAACTGGAGAATTTTCTTATTATAAATCTAACATCTTGTAAAGCATTTCTTGAGATTTATAAACTATATAAAAATATTAATAACTATATTATAATTATATTAACCCACTTGTTCCTATTTCTCTATATTTTCTTATGTGTTATGTTATTTACTTTGAAATATTTTTAATATATATTTCCAAGATTTTTCATTTTGGTGTATAGAGCTCTTTCCTTTTTGTCATAAATTATTATTAGTAGTTTATTCTTTCTTTTTATAATGAAAGATTTTTAATGATGTGTAAAATTGGAATTTATATAAAGGTTGTTTAATCTTGTAATGATAGAGTATCTTAGAAAAATTAAAACGTGTACGTTTTCTTTTTAATTTAAATATTGTTCATTTTTTCTTGCTAAACTTCCTATACTAAAATAATCAGCAACTGTATTGTCTGCTTTAATAATAAACTATGATAATATACTAAAATAATAATTTTTTTTTTGTCACCCGCTACCCTCTAGCGATAATAATTTATTTATTCGCCAGTTTTACACAATTCAAAAACTTCAACTGTTGCTGCGTTTTAATTATATACAGTTGAGCTTCGATGGATCATTCTTGTATCTTTTCTTTTCCCGTCACAAATGCTATTTTTATAATGTTAATAATACCTGTTTAGATCATTTTAAAGCCAGCAGATTTTGTTCAGAAATTCCACTGCCATTTAAAAAAATATGCCATTTCGCTTTAAGATGAAAAAGAGTATCTCTCATTGCTAGGGAAGAAGAAAAACTATGAGGATATGTTACAGTTTAGGAGAAACGCCTGTTTGATGGTTATGCATTAGTTGATGAAAAAGTTGAAACTTGTGGTTAAAGAAATAGTTGTGCAAGGTAAGAAGTGCAATGTGATACCAATGAAGACAGTGAAACGAAACTACAACCAATGTGAGGAACTGAAGCTTAAAATATTTTGTAGAAGGAATGGAAGCCTTTAAAATGGTGCCTTTAAACTTTCTGAATTCATGCAAATTTACAGAAAATGATCTTTACAACCAGGGGTCTGTTTAGAAGAAACCCTTCACAAAATATCTTTTCATAAAAACGGACCCTTCACAAAATATTTTAGCTTAAAAACGGACCCTTCACAAAATAATTTATCTTTTAATCAGACCCTTCACAAATTTGTTTATCTTCATTATTGTTTTGTTAATTGAATAAACCCTTCCCAGGAAGGGGAAGGGGAAAGAAAGACAGATGTAAACAAACTAAATTTTGCCTCCGGCAGACGCTTCTTCCTTTACTCGTCTGAAATGAATATTCTGCGTTCAGCAGTATAGGTTAAATACCAAATATTTGTATGCTGCATCGCTAATTTAGTAGCTGCAATTGCTGTTTATTTTTTAAAATTTAATTTTTTTAATTATAATTTTACAGTGTTGAGTACCAGTGTTCAGTACCAAATTTCTAAATATAATAAATAAATGTATTTATTCATCTTTCTTTTGTGTTATAAATATTTTTACATTAAATACATAAGTTTTTCAATTATAATATTTTTGCCCAAATTTTCAATCGATTGCCCAAATTTTCAATCTATCATTTCTTTGTTAATTTTCATACACTTTCAAGTCATTAGTTGATATTTGATGTCGGCCCGCATTTGTCGTTTTCCCGTATCTACCGTTCACAATGCATGGCTCCTTGAGAAACGATCAATCGAGATTCTACTGTATTTTAATTTAACAATGTTACTTTTAAAATAAGTAAAAATTTACCTTGTTTTTATTTACCTTTTTCTTGACGTTTTTGTATCTGTTACCAGGCTTCTTCGTTTTGATGAATATTTTGATTTCAATGGAGCTGGCATTGGTCGTACTCAGACAGATTGGTTTGGAATGGAAGCACCTTATGCTGGAATAGTTCGTCCTTTGGAAAGATGTTCAGAAATGGCCTCTTATGTTCTTGAAAACAGAGCTGTTAAGTTTGGTGATGAATTGTCAAGTTATGCTAAAGTACCCATTGGAAGAAAAGACTTTGTGCATGAGTAAGATACTTCTAAAACCAATTTATTAGTTTTATACTTTTAATTCTTTTTTACACGTTAATAATTTTGAATATTTCACTTACAACCTTGTGCCTCAATGCATGCATTACCCCCTTTAAAACCCCCAATCTATTATTTCTATTACATTTATAAGGTTTCAAGTAATGATATTTTTTATGTGACTTGAAGTACCTATTTCTTTGCATATAAGATTTCAAGTAATAATGTTTTTTGTAAGGTTTCAAGTAATAATATTTTTTTAGTAAGGTTATAAGTAATAATATTTTTTTTAAAGATTTTTTTAAATTTCTTTTTTTTTATTTTTTATAAAAAAATGAATAAAAAATGTTTTAAATCAATATTTAGTTTGAGAATTTTAGTTTGCAAAAGTATATTTTTATTTCATAGAATTTCAAGATTATTTGCATCATTTCTCTTTATTTTATTGAATAAATACAATGAAACTAATGATTAATATGCTTTATTTTTAGTTTCAATGTGACTTTTGATATCAGAACTTATTTTTCTAATGGACTATTGACACTGGTGAAAAATGGTCGTAGTGTTTCACATTTTTCCTTGATGTTGCTTGGAGGACGTGCTGTTATTAACATGTTTGACAGAAAGGCAAGACGAGCTACAAACCCTGCTCATCTAAATGATGGTAACTGGCATCATGTGAGTAAATTTTGTTTTAAAATTAAATGAGAATAACATGATGCACATTGTTGTCAAATGTCATTTTTCTTGCTTTTTTATAAAAATAAAATGCTTTGATTTGATTTAAATTCTACATAACTTGTTGTAGTTACAACCTGGAACAGTAGATAATTATTAAAAATATTTTTTTGCTTTAAATTTTTCATATTCTCTTTTAAAATGGTAATGTAGTGATGTTTGTGTGATGATTAAGCTTTTTATATTTATCATTTATCCCGTTTGTTTAATAATTAAACTTTGTAAGGCCTTACAATAATAAGAACAATGATTTTAATGTTTTTGATGTCTAAGCAGTTTAGTCAATATTTACAAGGCAGAAAACAATGTAATGAGCACAAATGCAAAAGATGAAAAAATATACAGTTTTTTGGATACTATAAGTATCAAATAAACTGTATGTCTTTTATGCCGCAAATAAGGAAAATTTTTACAAGCTAGATATATAGGATGTCTCAAAACTGAGAAATCCATCACTGTAAGGGTAAAGCAAAAGTTGTTGCTGAGGTGCAAAATCTGACAGGATACGAGAAAATGGCTAAATATAAACATTTATTTAATATCTTTGCAAATGTCATGCAAGATTGAAACAATTCACAATGTTACAATGAATGCTCAAAGTTTGCACTAATGAAGCAGTGACATCTGACCAAAGTCTAATAACAGCAGTGCAAAAAAATTCCGGCAACTCTGCAAGTTTTGATGTAAGCCTTGGGGCTTCCTACAGAAAAAATAGCAAATAATTATAAGCCAAAAGAGTATTGGGGCCTGCTAATTGATCTACCGTGATCAATCCTATCAAGAGATTCATTGGTAACTCCAAAGTCTGATACAAGCCTTGGACCTTCCTACAGAAAAAAACAGAAAATTCTTAAAAATCAGGTCCTGCTATTTGATCTACCATGATCAATCCTACCATGGCATGCATTGGTAACTCCACAAGGTCTGATACAAGTCTTGGGTCTTCCTACAGAAAAACTGACAAATCCTTATAAATCAGGAGAGTATTGGGGCCTGGTAATTAGTCTGAAATAATCAACCTTATAAATCAGGAGAGTTTTGGGACCTGGTACAAGGTCTAAAATGATCAATCTATCTTCAGCGCCCTTGTGCATAAACTCACGGGTTGGACTGTCATTTCTTATCGTAAATTGCTATATAATTTTCAATTCATGTCACATGTCCCTTAAAGTTTGTTGCTACATTTTTGAACGCTTTGTATTTGTTAGCATTCATTTTTTACTTTTTTATGAAAGTAAATGTTACTGAATAATCTTGTATTTCTAGATTTCCGTAAATAAAACTGGGCGACAAATGGTATTTTCAGTTGATTATAAAAAACGAGGTATCAATTTTAAAGTTCGTCGGCGATTGGCTTTAAGATCTCCATTATATGTGGGAGGAGTGCCTGAAGATATGGAACCAATTCCAAAAGTGGTAATATTTAAAATTTATAATATTGACATATTATTTAAGTTGAAAGAAATTTGAAAGTGAAAGTCTGTTTGTGGCAAAAATACTTTTGAGTGTTCTTTTTTAACATTTAATTTTCCAAATAATTATTACTAAAAGTTATTTTTATGTTATTTATGTTTTATTATTGTTACAGATTTGTTGGAAACTATTATTACTAAAATTATTTTAAATTTTATTTCTCATTCTCTATTGTTTTTGTAGGTTATGGAGAGTTTCAGGGGTTGCATTCGAAATTTCAATTTAAACGGCTATTATCTAGATATTGCTAGTAGTGAACTGCATAATGTTGGACATTGTTTCTCAACAATTGAACCAGGAGCTTCCTTTTCTGGAGACGCTTATGCTATTTATGGTACATTTAAAACTATATATTTCTACTTATGTTTGTATAGATATACTTGTGTTACAATTGAAGAACTATTGAGTAATCGGTAAAAGATTGACAGTAGATTTCCTGACACAAGATTGGACAGTGAATTTCTTAACTTAAAATACCGTTTGCACTATTTA
Organism: Parasteatoda tepidariorum; assembly: GCF_982258835.1. Taxonomy (NCBI): domain Eukaryota; kingdom Metazoa; phylum Arthropoda; class Arachnida; order Araneae; family Theridiidae; genus Parasteatoda; species Parasteatoda tepidariorum. The sequence goes on from NC_141762.1 coordinate 30,550,044, forward strand.
ATTAATCATATTTGAAGTCACCCCCTCGAGATATTAAGATTGAGTCCTAGAACATGAAGATCCGATCATTAGATCAAAAGTTATTCAGGGTGGTAATAGGTCGGAGATTGACAGTAAATTTCCTAATATAAGATTGGACAGTCAGAGGATTTCCTAACACAAGATTGGACAGTGGATTTCTTAACTTAAAATATCGTTTGCACTATTTAATTAACATATTTGAAGTCACCCCCTCGAGCCATTAAGATTGAGTCCTAGAACATGAAGATCCAATCATTAGATCAAAAGCTATTCAGGGTGGTTCGTTTTTTGTGTGCCCTGTACATTATTCTTTTAACTCAAATAACATAAACTTAGAACATTAGCGACTTGAATTTTTTTAAATGATTCTATTATTCTTGCAGCTGACAAATTTAATCTGGGTCAAAAGTTGGATGTTCAAGTGGAGTTCAAGACGACAAGGCAGAATGGTATTATCTTAGCTTTAAGTGAAGGTTACGGGATTCCTTCAATAGCTTTAGAACTTGGAAATGGAACTGTAAGTAAAATTCAGATAATTTTAAAGCTTTTCTTATGTTATATTATAAGTTATAAAATAGGAATTAAAAAACATTAAGGAATAGAATTATTTTCTAATTTAAATTTTCTTTTGTTGTACAGTTTAAATTGAAAGGAGAAAATATTATTCATGTTTGGTAGATTTCTTAAAAGAATTGATTGTAAAGAGAAAATAGGTTGATGCTTTTCAAACAGCAATCTAGAGAATTAATTTGGTTTCAGTTTAGAATGTATGAGAAACAAATTAGAACATAATTTAAACTGAAATATTATTATATATTGAAATATTAATAATAAAATATATTGAATATTTATCTAATTAATATTCATAAATATTATAATAAATTCAATATATTATAATAAATATAAATATATTGAAATATTTCTATGTTTTAAATAAATGAAAATATTGCTCGCACCTTTTTAAAGATTTTTGTTCTTTTGTAAGATTTGTTACTTATTAAGAAATAGTACTTTTATTAAAAATCTAGTAAACCTATTTTCAAAATAATTAAAAAAAACTTTATTGTCTGATACCTATGCCATAATGCAATTTAGAAGAATATATATCTATAAAAAAAATTCAAATAAAAAATATGATAATAGGAAACTTTTCTTTCTATTTTTTAAAATTTTTATTATTTTTTTTATATTCTGCTTTCAATAGCTGAACTTTGCAAATTTTAAGGGCCTAAGTATTTGCTTATATTTAGAGGTTTATGTTGAGCTTGAGAACAAAGACAAAACCAAGTGTAATGAATATCTTAAATTTTACCAGTTGTGAAATATGCATGAATTTTTACTAAGTATTGCATTTTATTTCTGCGATTTTTACCTTTGTTTTTATCTGTTTAAACTTTTATTTTCATAATTATTGATTGTTTTGAATTTCTTTTTCATTAGATTGTGCTGTCTCTTGTGCTGGGAAATTTAGAAAAACCTTTTAAGACTGTGAAAACTTTTGATTCTCCTTATTATTTGTGCGATGGACAGTGGCATATGGTAACTGCTCAATATGCTTACAAAACGGTGACTCTAAAAGTAGACCTTTTTGATTTGGTCATTGGTCACAGTTCATCAGCTCCATTAGAACCAACTACTTCCAGTCCTCTTTACATTGGAGGCATTCCTGGTATGTAATGGTTCCAAACTTTATCTCCATCAGGTGTTTCCAACCCATGGTTGGAACTTATGATTTAAACTTGGGTTATAGGCTTTCCAGAATTGAATAATTTATACTCATGGTACTGAAAGTAGACCTTTTTGATTTGGTCATTGGTCACAGTTCATCAGCTCCATTAGAACCAACTACTTCCAGTCCTCTTTTCATTGGAGGCATTCCTGGTATGTAATGGTTCCAAACTTTATCTCCATCAGGTGTTTCCAACCCATGGTTGGAACTTATGATTTAAACTTGGGTTATAGGCTTTCCAGAATTGAATAATTTATACTTCATGGTTGGTAAATAAAGATTAAATCATTAAATATTTTTTTTTATAACATCTAATCTAGAACATTTTATTGTGTTGCACATAGTAAGGATCAGTTTTTCAATTCAACCTAATAAAATTTTTAAATGTTCCAAATTCTTAAAGGTATAAATTCAGGTGACTTATTTTATTTAGAATATGTTTGGTTTAAACTTACGTCAAAATTTAAATTTAAACTAATGTTACAATTAAATTTGACCCTTGATATGAATATTTGCAATTGAATTGATTTTTGCAACTGAGCGATTTTTGAAAAGTTTTGTGTAAATTTCACAGATTACAAAAATATGCAATATAGGCCAAAAAATTAAATTTTCTGTCAGTAACATGTGGCAGCTAGACTCTAATAACTTAGTAGCCACTTTTTCTTCAAACCAAATGAGTCAATGAATGATTTGGATAAGTCCTTTTCATTTAATATTTATTTTTTGATAACTTTTTTTTGATTGGATTAAATTATATTTCTAACAAAAATATTCGAAATAACCTACGACTGTAAAAAGCTAATTAAACAATTAAAATGATATAAATTTGTGACAAAATTTGGTGTTAAACATACAGATTTTAACTTTATTTAAAAAATATTTGGGGTGGCAAAATGCATATAATGTTTACATTACAACTATGAAATTAGTTGAATTGTTAAAGAATTCTCCTTTCACATGACTCTTTCCATCACAAATTGATGAATTCTGAAGGATCAAAATTTTGAATGGAGACATTACACATTTAAATGAAAATGCTGTTTTACAGAGTCTTTCTGCATTAATGTGCTTTTATCTTTAAATTATTTAAAAAAAAAAATTAAAAAATTAAAAAGGAAAGTAAAAAACGATGGGAAAAAGTGACCAGTTGTTTATTTAATTTAAGTGCCACTTCTTGTTGATTCACCATGTGGTGAGTGGTTATTTTCAAATCTAAGGCAGTGTTATATAGTGAGTCTGCATTAAATTAAAAGTGCAGATTAATGAACCTCTGTTTTAATTAAATTGATTAAGATTGATCAAGAATTAATTGATCAAGAATTTGCAGATTTTTGTAATTTTTTTTAAATGTGTGCTTTATTTTTACTATAGCATAAGTGTAAAAGGAAATTTTGAAGAATATTAAACGTATATGATTAAAACAAAACATTAATGTAATTTAAGATCATTTGTTTAAACTTTTACTTGTATTCAGAGGTTTTTGTAAGTACATCAGTTCAAATCAGTATATTATTAATTAAACAAATTTTATTTAAAGAATTTAGTTTTGTTAAGCATTTCTTTTAAATAATCTCTTTCAATTATCTGGAAGTATTATTTTTATATTTAAAGAGAATTACATAATATTTAATGTTGCTTCGATTATTATGTCAGTAACAGCAACATTTTTATCATCTTAACCTTTTCCATCAAATTTTAAATGCAGCAAATTCCAAATATTAAATTTGTTTTATGTAGTGTAAACAATTTTGATTAAAGAAAAGAAATAAAATTTATAGAAAGCACTTTGAAAAAAATTCCTGATCTGCAATTTATGTTTTTTTTTCCTACAAAATTTTGTGCCATGTAATTAACTATTTCAGAATTGTCATGCTAAATGTCTCTAGGAATGTGCTTGCATTTTAAATTTCTGTTTCCTGATATGAAAAATATTAAAATTAAGCATGAAAAGTTTAAAAAAAACAATTTATAAACAAATAGAAAGTTAAAGACATATGCAGGCAATTTCTTATCATTATTCTCAATTTTCATACAGTTTAATTCAATACTTTAAACATATTTCTAGACCTTTTATACTTGAAAAAACTTAACACACTTCACCAAAGAAGTAAAACATTTTTGCCTTGTGTTTTGATTTCTTTACTTTTTATGTTTAACCAGTCAGAATAAGTTGAGTCAGTGTGAAAGAAGGAAATGACACATGTGGAAAACGAATAAATTTATTATATATTTTTAATCTGTATTGTTTACATTGTCAGCATCGATACTAAGTTGCATTGAAATTTGGAAATCAAATGATGTATGTTTTTAAATTTGTCTTGTTTGTTTCACTTCTTCTTGCCGATTTTGACGTAATGTTTACTCGCCAGCATGAAACGTTCTCACTTCCGGCTGACACACCTGCATGCCAGAGCGTTTTCACTTTCATTCTTGACCTCTGCATATTTGTGACAGTGTCTTGGACATTTGGATAACTATAATTTTAGGCACAAGATGGCGTTGATTCTCTATGTAGATTTGACCTGCAAAATGAGAAACATATGACTCACATGCAGAAGGTTTTTGATTACATAAACACAAGGGGAAAATGAATATTTCAAAATTGCATGCATTATGATGGCTCTTTAAAATTAACACATGATACAACTCTGATTCAAATTATTTGAATAATTGAAAAATTTGACATTAGAAAGTCTCATCCTTTGATTCTTACTTTATTTTATTAAATTAAAAATTTAAGGAGTCAATTCTGCATATTTCACAGTATTGTTAAACATTGAAAAAAATCTAAAGTCAATAATGTTAAAATTCATTTAATAGTAAATAAATACTGAAAATTTTTTTGAAAAAAAAATGAAATAAAACAGGAAAAAAACTAAAGTAAATCAAACATTTGAATAAAAAATATGTGTAGTATACGTTGTTCACCTACTTTATTGTACATTATTGCAGAGCACATTCATACTTTGGTAATTTCATGGATTTAGGCTTAACAGCATAAAAAATCCTCGGTCCTGGAAAGGTGCTTGCAAAAGAGACTCCAGGCTTCAGCAACTCCCATCGTCAAAAGGTTAAAACCTAAATATTAATTTCAAAATTTAAAATTTTTTTAAATCTATATAAAATCAGTTTTAGTTGGAAGTATAGAATTCCCCCGAATATTCTTGCAACGAGATTCAGAGAAGGTGCCTTGCTCCAGGTTGGATCAGTTCTTTTTATAGAAGTTTAAAGACATTGTAATTAATATGTATAACTTTATCTGTCAATTTTTATTATTTTAAATCGGAAAACTCGAACTTTCCGTTTGTCAAAGTTTTTTGTTGATCCTATTAGATTCGAATTATTGTAAATTGACAGTATTTAAAGCCAGTTAAAAATTGTGTTAAACATATTTTTCTTGAAATTAATGGTTAAAAATTGGTCATGTTATTTAAAAAGGTGTTTTATACATTTCAGATAACTTGCCTTCCGGTGCTCTTCATAGTCGAAGTAATTTTGTGGGATGCCTTAGAAATCTTGCAATAAATGATAGGCGAGTGGAATGGATTGATATGGCTTCCAGGCATCATGTTTTGCCCAATGCATGTCCAACTTTTTAAATGTTTGTGATACTTAATTCAATTCTGCCTAATCTAGTGGACCTTATCGATTAATCTATGAGACTGCTGTCTAAATAACTCCTCATCAGATGAATTTGAATGCCTGTTTTTTGCTTTAAAAGTATAACTCTTCATTTCTTAAGCTATAACTTCAAAATTTTTTCTTACTGTTTTTCTTGAAGTAAGAGATAACATTAAGAGATAACTAAATGACTAATAAAAAAAATAGTTTCCAACTTCTTCATAAGATTAATAATCTTTATTGTAGATATTTGAACTAGTTTTTGTAAGCTCTTAAGAACATTATTAGCTGTATTCATTGAATAGTTTAATGGCATTTATCTACACTTTGATTTTTTATGTTTTTTTAACACCAGAAAAATAAATCAGCAAAATAAAATTTCTATTTTTTTTAAATAGAAATTTTCTTTTGCTGATTTCTGTTATATTATCTAGAAGTTACAATTCATGGTCACAAAAATCTTCTGAAGTCATTCTAATTGAAAATTGCGGGTGTAAAAAATGGAATTGTCTATTTGAGGTATGAACTTCAAATTTCGTTTTATCTCACTCTAAGCACAGTTAGTTAAATATGAGCTGTTAATTGAGGATTTGAAACCCACCTTCTTCAGATCAATGGGTACCAGATAGTCTAGAAAGTAAAGATGACTTTTAAGCAATGCTGACCACATTGCATCATTTTGCCATTGGTCTGGAGTTTGTGGAGCTTTAACCTTTTTTTTTATCTTATCGACTGACAACGACTGATTTGGAAGAATTCCATTATTTCGTGCTTTCAAGGAAAAATAAAAAAAGCTTTCACCATACAAATTTCAAAATGAGAGAGAGCATATCATAATATCATGTAACTTTTTAATATTAAATTTTCATTTAATATTTTTTTTTATATAATTAAAATGTAACATCGGGATTCAACAAACAAGCCATAGCATCCTCTTTGTTAATTTTTCTCATAAAACAAATAAAAAAAATTATCGTTTTGGTTAAAGAAATGTTTCAATGTTACATGAGAATTTACTATTACTTTTGACCTTTTAAAGATAAATCTATCAGAGTTAACGTAAAACTAAATATTATATTGATGTGGGAGTTATCTTGTAATTATGCATGTAAATATGCTGTTTATCTTTCTGAGTCATTGTTGAAAGTGTGAAATAAATCTGATATTATTTAAAACTTTGTTATATCTTTATTATGATTCAAATCATTTATTGAGAAGTTCTTCTGAATTTAAATAATTGAGAATATGTTATATATTTTTAACATTTGTTCTGAATTTTCATTTATGGGCTCTAAGCCTATTATTGTTCTTTAAAATGTGTTGATTTATCTTGAGTTTTTTTAATGTTATTTAATATGTCACTTTTGTTTAGAGTGGCACTTACTATGTTATAAAGAAAAGAAAAAGTTCCCATAACTTAAAATAAAGTAATTTTTTATGTTTTTTATGAATTTTTTTTATTACCAAATACTTGTTGTGCAATGTTACATTAAATATATTAATCCATCCCTCCTTCAAGTGATGGTTTTTCTTTTTTAACTGTGTTTTCCCTGGTGCATGATGTATTTTTCCCATAGAGATTGTAATTATTGTGTTTTTATTATCTTAATTTGTAAAGTAATTTATTTTTTCTTTGTAAATTATTTTATTTTTGTGTTGCAAATCAATGTATGAGAGAGGGCTTGGTTCTTTCATATGCCCTTTGAAGTTCAGTCAAGATTGTTTCTTTGTTTTATATGTACATTCATATATATCTGATCTTATATATTATATTTGAGTATTGCCTATAAATTTGAGTGTAATTTTGATGAGAAATATTTTTTTACTGTCACTGGATAATTCTAATTGTGGCGGTTATGTACAAACATGTTTTGTGTTTATAGTCTGATCTTTAACACTGCCATTTATTTTCATGTACTTACTCAGTTAGCTAGCTTTAATGTAAGAGTATTTTAGCCAAATAAAAAGTGCAATTTCAAAATTGGTTTAACAGTTTTTGCTTTCTTTTAATATAGTTTTAATATTTTTTATTCAACCCTATAAATCATTTATAGCTTACAGGTACAAATGTTTAAGAAAACAAATATATTTGAGAAATGATTTTAAAATATAAAAGAATTTCCAAATGTAAAGTTTTATATTTTTAGAAATTCTAAAATCTATTTATCTTTCTTTAAAAATTGAAAATGCTTCCATTTTTTTTACATTATCGCCAGTTTTATCCATAGATTTTTAAGAATACTACATCACTTTTTGTTTGCCCATGGCATGCCAGTTCCCTGTCATGTCCTTGAGAAAAACATTAAACCTTCACTTTCATTTCATTGCATTTTAAACTGCCGTTCTTTTGAAATAGTTACTATGAAACACCATAACCCTCATAACTTGTTTCCTAAGTTGTAAAATCATATTGCCTGTGAGCGATATAGTTTTGACGAGGTTAAAGATGAGGTTCAATGCAATGACAATATTGGCAACCGATCGGATACAGGCACGCAAAAAATGTCTTGATGTTTACAAAAAGGCATCAGCCAAAAAGGAAATGCTGTTTCAAAATAGATAAATTTTAAACCCTTAAACTTATGCATTATTTTAGGTAATTTTTTTAAAATTTCATTTCTTAAGAAATGGAAAACCTTATTTTTGAAATTGCTCTCATGCAAAAATCCTTACTATCTATTGAATAGTACGCATGTAACATTTTTTTAAATAGTTATTACTATTAGAAAAGACTAGTACCATAAAACTGTTCTTAATTCAAGGTTCTTATTGACATAATCGAATACCTGTTAACAGAAGATCATTGTGTCTACTTTTTACACCTGATTTCAAAGGATATTAAAAGTTTCCTTTTCAGTTTTAGTCATATTGGCTTTTATCAAGTTTTATAATTTTATAAGGGAAGCTCTTTGCTGTTTCATTTTCAATAATATGTATACATTTAGTTGTTTATGATTTGTGTTTTTTGTATAATTCTAAAGTAAATATAGTTAAAATTTTACCCGAAATCATATATTTACTATTTTAGTTCAAAAATATAAATAACTTTATGATGTTGGATATTTATTTGATCATTATTTTTCATTTATTAATAGAAAAGTGCCAATAAAAGATATATATGTAATACTCTAGTGTGTATTTTTTTTTAAATATTTTTAAATTACAGGTGTTGCTTAGTTGAACTCTAAACAAAACTTCTCTCACTTATATCAAATTGTATAATTCTTCAATGTGTGTTATTCTGGGTTTTGAATTTTGAAATTAAGTTTTTCAAAGTCTAATGTAGTCTCTGAATTACACCTCGCTGCATGGAAAAAATGTCTTGATTCTATTCCTGTTGATTCTTCTGTAACACGACTTCTGGAATTGTTATGATCATCATTTTCTGGCTATGACTTTCCCCCAAGTCTTTCCATAATTTTCTGGCCATTATTTTGATTTGTTGGAAGGACAGATTATTAAAACTGTTAAACTTCTTTTGAGGGGCTAGAGACGTAACAACTTTTAAAACATAGGCGAACGCTCTATCCCCTGAGCCATCACGGCTTTGTATCAAACATTGGGAAAAGCTTGCCTGCATGGAGGACTTTTTGATGAAACTAACCGGAGAGGAAAAAAAAAAACTTACGGTTAGCTCGATGGCAAGAGGATTCTAACCCATAATTCGGCCACCACTGAGGATGTTGTATGTCGTCACTGTGGTCGTAGTGAACTGGGAATAATAGAATTTGAATCGACCAGCAAACGCTGGGATTGAACCTGAGTCACGTCATTGGGAGGCAAACGCTCTATCCCCTGAGCCACCGTGGCTCTATTATAACTATTGAATAATTCTTCCTATGGGACTGGACTAAAGATTCTCAACTTTTTCCGAATCACCGCCCACTTTGATAGTTAAAATTATTTTAAACACAACTTACAATTATAAAAAAAATTTTTTTGTTCTATTTTAATTCTTTTAATACTTTAGCTATGATGCCCTTTTATAACCATGCTTTTAAGTTATTGAAAATATACTCAATAATCAATTTATTTATTATTAAATTTATTAATTTTACGAATTTTGATAAAAATAACTCCCGTGTAAATTTTTCTTAAGTTTTTGCATAAGAACAACTTAGCATAGTATTTAGGAGTTTAAATTAAGGACTTAATTTATTTTTTAAACATAATAAAAAAAATGTAAAGTAAGTGTGTTGTTTTCAATCATAGATGCTATCAGGTCGACCTGCTGTCATTCGCTTGTGTTTTTGGTACAGTTAGTACTGAGTTAAGTATATTTGAAAAATTAAATCATTATAATGATATATTAACAAAAAGAATCCCGAAGTTAATTAGATTTAGCTTATATTCCTTAGAATTATTAAATAAAAGAGAAAAGCATAAATTATCTTCAGGAATTCCACCCGGCCCATCGCTAAAAGTCCATTGTGCGACTCTAGTGCGATGTAAATAAAGTACTGCTACTATTAACTTCCTCTATAGTTTTAATGACCATCTAGAAATCCCTAACATAACTCAAATACCCATAATTTTGCTAAAGCCCCCTAAAAGTCTTTACCGCCCACTGGGGGAGGTGTTAGTGCCTACGTTGGAAGCCTATGGATTAAACTATAACTTTCAGGGTGTTTGTAAAGACCACCTTAACATTTTTTTTTAGGTTCTTTAAGAAAAATATAAACATTGGGGATCGCAGATTAATATTGAAATGAGGAAAATTTAGTGTTTTCTAGCTCTATGAGAACATCTCAGTGTTCGGTAATTTTTACTGTAGCGCTTTGGTAACGGTTTTTTTTTGTGTGGCAAAATTGATATTAAAATATGCTTTTAATATTAATGGTTGCTTGGCAATAGGTGAGATAATATTAGGCTGTACTTGTACAGCTTGGTTGTACAGTAGTAGCTGTACTTTATTTATCCGCACTTGAGCTGAACAATGGGTTGAAGGTTTGGGAAACATCCCTGTGAGGATCTGAAGACATGCCATCACTATTTTGATCCTCTGCAGAGGAGATGGCTCCTGCTTTGATAACCTGATGATATACGCACGAAGTCAAGTACTTACTTTAAAGGAGTAACAGTACCTCACACCTTCGGTCACTTCGGTAGCTGATCAAAGTGGTCACTAATTAGATATATCAACCATGCTTTATTCAAAAATTAGAAATTTTCTTTTGGTGAAAGGTTGAAAAGTACTAATAGTGTGTCAGAAAGTTTAAAATTGGCTTTTTACGACTGTTTCAATAGTTAGTAATATTTGAACAATGAAATACTACTTAAATGCAGATGTGCAATTCTACTTTTGCCATAATAGAGTTCATCGTTTCAAGTTGTCAAAATTATGTTAAGGTGTCTATGGTTATACGGTGTTAGGTGCTATCTTAATTTGAAAGCAAGAGTAGCGCTAGACTTATTCTGACAGGGGCCCAACAAATTTATTAAAAATATTTAAAATAACACATCTTTCATACTTTACGCTTTTCTCACGTCATTTTTTTTTCAGAAGTGTGTTTCTAAGATTAATTTTAATGTAAATCTAAGAAGTATTTTTTTCTGTTATTGATGTATTTTGTACTGCATGGTATGGTTTACAACACATTGCAAGCTTAAAAATTACTTCTCTGTAAGAAAGAAAAATTATTGTGGCAGTCACCGCTATTTCGGAAAATTTCCTCGCGTCTCATTCTCATAACGCAAAAATTAATTTATAATAAAAATTTGAAATTTCACGTATGAAATGAAAGGCATAAGGAACATTCTGATAAAATTTTTTATTAATGTATCGATTGGCTTTTGATTCATTTAAAAATAAAATTTAATTTTCTATTCTGTACTGCGAAATAGTTTAGTTTTGCAAATAAAGTTATAAGAACATTTTTGCAACCATGAAGATATCAGGCCCCCTTTTGTACAAGATTCGAAATGGTTTTGCTCATTAAATTGGAAAGTTCGTTTTTTTAAAAAATGTTATTTCGTATAATCTTAAAGACAGAAAAAAAAGAGGATTATTTTAATCAGGGGGCTTGCTGTTATATATGTAAATGAATATAAGGAGACTTTTTAAAAATTTCTCGCTATTATTCTTTTCTTTCGAAGATGCTTTTAAAGGGAACATCTATGTTCAGCAAAATGCTAATTTCTTCATTTGAGAAAAATAGTGAGACTTAAAATATAAAACTCGATATAGCTAAATTTTTTTATAATTTTTAAATTTGCATCAGCGAAACGAATATTAATCAACTTACATTTTTAAAAAAATTCCCACATATGGCCGCCATTCGTCTGCCTATGTCTTTTCTCTGCTGAGCTGAACGGAGACTCTCTACCAAGATTTCTATTTCGCTCTGCAGAACCTCTTCACATATTGGCATGCACCTGCAACGAATAACCTTTCATACACAGGGGCGGATCCAGAAATTTTCCTAGGGGGGGGGTCATAGACTCATACCCCCCCATAATAAAATTTTTTCATAAAAAAAAGTTTTTTTTAAAATATTTTTTTTCTGAAAAAAAAACGGAGGCTTTTAATACTATTCTTCTCATTTATTTTTTTTCATGATGAACAATAGAACAATACATAAATAATTCAAGTATTCAAAATCTTTAAATAATAAATGTAATGCGTTTTTTAGAAACTTTGGCAAATCTGTCAATGATTTTTTCAACATCCAAATAAATTTTTCGATGAATGTTTCATAATGCGAGTCCATTTAATCGTTCTTGATTTTGAGAAGGGTCGAAGAGTTGAAAAGGAACGTTCTGCTGTTGCAGCACTAACTGGCAGAGTTATTAAAATTCTCAACAATTTCGCAAGTTTCCCATCTTCACCTTTATACAATCTTTGGTTAAACCTGTTGAAGCGCGCTTGGAACGCTTCAACAATATTAATGTTTACTCTGAAACTATGACGAATTTCGTTTTAATCTTTTGGATTATGATTCTTGAAACAGTGAAGAACATAATTAGATGGAAAAAAAATCGACCTACCTAGGTGTATATACCCCCTTAAATAATTTTTAAAACATTTTGTTTCTTTTGTAAACTATTAAAAAAATTATTATTATTTTTTTTTCACTTCTGGGGGAGGGAGGGGGGTCACGACCCCTATGACCCCCCTCTGGATTCGCCACTGTTCATACAGCTCATTAATAATTGTTTATTGCATATCAACACGAAATATTCATTTCCCTGCGATTTAAATTTACTTTTGCTTTCATAATTATGAATTTTAAGGCAAAAAATTTGAGGGTGGTGACCGAATTTCAAAAAAATATGACTTTTTCAAAATTCGGTTTCTCAGGAACTATTCGACCGATTTTGCCTAGATTTTATTTTTTGCCATTTAAAATTGCCTTCTTTCAAATGATGGAAAATTGTATATCTTAAAATTCAAAAGGTTTTCGACTATTAGTAAATAAAATAGTAAAAACTAATCATTATGTACGAAAAGTTATATTTTGCAAGGAATTATCTTTAGAAAAACGAAATTTATAACTGTATGCGAATTTTTTCAATTCGCTTAAATAATTTTGAGATATGGTGAAATACGCAAAAAGTAAAATTAACAATACTGGGACCAAATAACTTAGGACCGCGCTCTTGACCAAAATATTAGAAGTATATTTCTTAGATTGCGTCTACTCCATATATTTTAGGGGTCAGAAATCCGAATCCGTTTGAAGAAAGGTATACTTAATCAGAGAAAATACGTTTTTATGTTTATTTTCCTAACTTAAAATATCGTTTGCACTAATTAATATATTTGACGTCACCCTTTCAAACCATTAAGAATTAGTCCTAGACAGGATTTAAGCTGAGTCTAAAAATTCATTAGCAAAAAAGCTAAAATCTGAAAAAAAGTTTTAGCAAAATGCTAAAATGCCATTAGGCTTATAAAATTACTTTATATCAAACAAGTACTGTAAGTTATCTGACAAAGAATAGCTTAATGTACAAGAATATCAAAAAGAATACCTATAACAAAAAAAAACACATTTATTATTTATCAAAACATTTTGGTTTATAATTAACAATCTTCCTTTCTTTCATGTTTGCCCATTTTACAAATGCTTCTTGAAAGTTAAATGCACTTTCAGGGCCCTCAATATTAATCATTAACAAATTGTTTACATGGTTGATTAACAATCTGTTTCGAATATTAGTTTTAATCAAATTAAGGCAGCTAAAGCCCCTTTCACAGTCAACAGTGTGCATTAGTATTGTTGCACAACACTCTACAACAGAAGTTATTAATGGGTACTGTTCAGACACATCATTGGTATATAAAAATAAAAGTAATTCATTAAATGACATGTTTTTACATCGTTGCATTAAGATGTGTTTTAGTTAGTCTTGTGGTTAATTTATTTTTCTTTTCTTCTCGGTGAAAGTCATATATTCTAGCCATTTTTGTTGATCGCTATGTTTCATCTCGTTTGATCACGTTTTTTTCGTGAACGCTAGCGTCATGGTTCTTCTTGCGAAAGATATTTAGATTTTTTCTCCTTCTTGCTTGATCAAGTTTTTTTCATGGATGTTAGCGTCATGGTTTTTCGCTTTTTTTAATGAAATTTATTAAAATCCTTTAGCAAAAATGCGAAAATGCTTTGTTGAATTTTAGCATTTTTGAGGGGTCTTTTCGCATTATGCGAAAAAAGCTACCGTTGCGGAAACCCTGGTCCTAGAACATAGATTTAGATTTAGTCCTAGAACATAGAGATCTGCGAATTTCTTTTAATTCGCTTAAATTTAGCGATATGGTGAAATACGCAAAAGGTAAAATTAATTCGAACTTTAGATCGCGGTCCTGACTATATTTCCTAGATTGCGACTACTCCGTATATTTTGAGGGTTAAAAATCCGAATCGGTTTAAAAAAAAGGTGTCTTTAATCAGAAAAAGTACGTTTTTGAGCTTATTTTCCTAACTTAAAATATCGTTTGCACTAAATAATTAATATTTCTGACATCAATCTCGTTAACCATTAAGGATGAGTCCTAGAACATGAAGATCTGATCATTATATCAAAAGCTATTCAGGTGAGTCCTTTTATTTTTTTGCGCACTGTACATGCATTTGAAGTATGTGAAAATTTTGTTGATAACAGCCATAGATTTTTTTCATTTCATAGGAAAATGAGATATTAATATTCATATTAATATCAGACATAAATAAAAACGTCTTCCATTTTGTCCTTTTTAGTTTAACTTTGTTAAATTAAATAATAGAAAATGCATTTTCTTCAAATGATTTTCAAATGAACGTAATAGCGGAAAGCTAATATTTTTTTTCGTTATAAACAAAGAATTTTTGTATCTTAAATATTAATAATTTGAAGATATCGTAATATCGGACTTCTCGTTATATGCTTCTCGATGTATCACGCTTTTATTGTATTTAAAATTTGAAAAAAAGCGAAATGAAATTTTAATTTAAAGGATAAATATTTGCGCCCTTGGAAAGTGTATTAAAAGAATACTAAACTAATTATGCATGTTCAAGGAATTCCAAGGAAATAAATATTACAATCTTTAATTTTTTGTGTTTTCTTCCTTTTATATTTTAATTAGTATTTTAATACGTTTTATTAAGTTTTAAAAAAATATTAAGGAGAATAAATATTAATCGTTAACTTACTAATGAAAAAGAAAGGGAAGGGGAATAAACTTCCCAATGTACACTTATAAAACAAACATAAGTTAATTCTAAATGATTATGTGAGAACATTTTTTTCTTTTTCATTTCATACAAAATGTTTCCAAAATAAATAAGTAAATAAAATTTACATTTTACCAAAAATAAATAAATAACAATAAAAAAAGGAATAAGATTAAATTAATTAAAGGACCTAAGATGCATACTTTATTTTAGTACTGGTATAAAGAAGATTTTTTTTGCTTTTAATGCTAAAACCCATAATTTTGCAATTTTGAGCCAAACTCCTTGGTAAAGTTTTAGGCCAAATTTTTAACATGGAGGACATCAGAATAGAAACAAAATCACATTTTCTTTGTATTAGTAGATAAAAACAGGAAAATATTCCACGATTAGCCCGAGGTCAAGATTACTCTCGTCCATGACATGATCCCTCAACCACTGGTGATATTGTATGTCAGTGCAAACCGAGAGCAGTATACGAATCAACATGGGGATTCGAACCCGAGCGCTAAATTACTTATAAGTAGAGCCCGGATTTTGATGACCTAAAAAATCTCAACTAATGCCCTTAAAAAGTGCAAAAAATGCCCTTAAGAAGGGCAAAAAATGCCCTTAAAAATGCAAAAAATGCCTTAAATAAAGTAAAAATATTGAATTAAATTTTTTTTTTGTTCTTTAAAATTATTATGAGTCATTTAAAAAATATAAAACAATGCAATACTTGTTCTACATTCATTAAATTTTGAAAAATATGTTTTATATCCTAAAATAACAAAAAAAGGAAAATATATTGACACCAAAATATTTTTATTTTGTATAGAAACTTTAATGGATATAACAACTTCCATCTCATAATATTACTAAATATCAGAATTATATTGGATTATTGAATGTTTTTTGATAATTTGAAATGTAAACGAGCGTCTCTTGTCTGAAAGTAAATTTTCATTCCTGTAGAAGCTTCTTTCAGCATCTACTTATGTTATAGGTGCGTACTTGAGAAAGACAGTCTCACTTACTGACAATTCTTCTTCAATTTGAAAAGATTTTGCTTCACCTGTTAATATCCTATAGATTTTCTTCATTGTTTGGAAGCCAGTGTAATAATAAAAATTGATAAAAAATTGGAAAAAATTAACAAAAAAACTTTAAAAAATGCATTAAAATGCAAAATACGCCCCAAAATTTAAAGAAAAATGCCCTATAAATCTAAAAAAATGCTCTAAAAGACAAAAAATGTCCGAAAATGCAAAAAATGCAAAAAAATGCAAATGTCATCAAAATCCGGGCTTTACTTATAAACCATATTACCACCAGAATATTTATTATTTTAGTTATCAAAATCAATGGAAAAAGTAGTATTATAAATTTCGTTATAATGTAAACGCACTACATGCCTATCAAAGGAGTTGCTGTGCAGATTTTATCCATCTCACAATTTTGGAGAAAGCGGTGTCTATAGCGGTGTTTTGTATTCAATAATACAAAAAACAAATAAACAAAATTCGGCTTAATAGAATAAATTCCTTTTTTTTCTTCTTTAAAATATTTTTTTGACAGGAACATGAACATGTACTTTTCCGATATGAGCAGAGCTTACAATCGTGATTAATCACAGACAAATTAGTTGTTTTTGTTAATTATAACTTTTTTTTATTATATTCAAAAAAATATGTTTTTTCCTGATAAGTAAAAAAAACTATTTCTGATGAAATAGCTTGTGCATTTTAACTAAAGAGTAATTGAGGTCTTCTTTATTGTAATTCACGAGACAACTTTGTAAGTATAGGTATTGCAAGTCTATTTTAATATTTTAACTTATATATGAGCAATTTATTGGATTTCTTAGCATATATAACTATATACACTATTTAAAAGTAAATTAGAAGGAAAATGATTGACGAAACAGAATTTTTTAACGTTAAACGGTGCGACGTTTTACAAAATTCTTTTCGTTATTGAATGCGAAGAAAGTGTGGTCACGTGAGAATGATGGGGTAGAATAGTCTTCTTCTCTCCCCCTAGCCGTCTAGGGTGTGAAATAACTATCCATACAGACACACACACAAAAAAAAAAAAAAAAAAAAAAAAAATCTTGATCCTCAGAATTTTCCGAGATGTCTCAAAAGAAAGTTGGTGGTATAGTACTGTGAGTAAAAAGAACGTGTCTCGTTTTCTATGTTTCTAATTTATTCCCATTTTTTTTTAAAAAAAAGCTTTTTTTAAGAAATTTGTATATATTTTTGCAAGGCAGAACAGTTTCCCGACAACTGACCAGGTGGCCGAGTGTTTAGCATGCCTGACTGCGGAGCCGATGGTTGCGGGTTCGAATCCCGCTTAGGGCATGGATGTTTCTTTCTCTCTGTGTTATATGTCCTTTGTGCGTGATTGTGTGAATGTGACCAGCCCTACAAACGGGTTTGTGGTTGTGTGACGTGGGCGACGCTGCTCCACCGTTGTGGCTTCGCCACAGGTGCCCACTGGGTAACGAGAAGAGAGTAGCAGTTCTGGCACTCCTGGCCAATGGGACAATACATCCCAAGTGCCCGCCATAAAAAAAAATTAAAAAAAACATTTTCCTGACAAATTTTAAGTTCCTTCCTACAGCATTGCCTTCCTGGCCCCCCACTGAGCGACGCCATTTATTCAAGCCAAAAAAAAAAAAAAATCCCCATATATATATGGGAATTCTTTAATTTATTCATGATAAACAAAAACTGACGAGCCGCGATGGCTCAGGGGATAGAGCGTTCGCCTTCCAGTGAGGTGAATCAGGGTTCGATCCCGGCGATGGCTGGTCGATACGAATTCCGCATCCGGCTTGCGTCGACCACAGTGCAGACGTGAAATATAGACGGATCATGGGTTATAGACGGATCATGGGAAGTGGTAGACGGATCACGGGAAGTGGTAGTTAGAGTCATGGGTTAGAGTCAGGCTAACCGTGGGAGGTTCTCCTGGTCTTTCTCTCCATGTAACGCAAATGCGTGTTAGTTCCATCAAAAAGTCCTCAACGAAGGCAAATTTCTCCCAATACTTGATCCAGGAGTTCTCTTGTCTTCTGGATTGGGTTCAAAATTACTAGGCTATGGAGTTGAACATTAGTAGTCATAAACCCAAAAATTGGGTCGGCTGTTCAACGACGGTTATATATATTATAAAAAAAAACTGACAGATAGACAAAAAAATACTTATTTTTTAATAAGTAGCAAGTAAGAGAAATCATCAAGGTGTGCTTGTTAAAAAAATCTTTTGTTTTTCTCAAATTACATCTTAGTTAAATTCACTTGGCATTAATAAAATAGATATGATGTATTAAAAAATCCGAACGAAATGTATTAAAAGAGGAAGGATCATGTTATCCTTATATTAATAAATCAACATAAGGTGCGAAATGAAGAAAAATGTGAACAAAAATAGAATATACACGATTCCAAAGTCATTCTATTTGCAAGCGAAAGAAAATTATATGTATTTTTGCAACAGTTAAAAATACCCTTAGTCGGAAAAATGTATGTAATAATCATATTTATAAGTTTCAATATAATTCTAAACCACTCATTATGGATATTCTTGTCTAATATCTAATTTATTTCTAATGTTTTTAAGACAGTAGATTATATTTAAAATTTGTAACTTATTCAGGTTGATTTTAACGACCTTATTTTCTATTCCCGTCGTATTTCCTGGAGTAGACAAAATATGTCTTAAATAGATATTCTTTTCTGGATATAAATGAAATATAAGCAGCCTTTGAAACTAACTCTATTAATATCCTAAAAAATTTGATTGGTAGAAATTGTACATAATCATTTCCCAAAAGTAAGATGGAGTGTGATCATTTTTACTTTCGACAAATCAAACGATTTTTTTTTCTTCTTGCTCATCCTTTTTTGAGCAAGTTTATCTAAATAGGAATGACAAGAAGACGAAATTGTCTTTATGACTAATATTTCTTTAAGAGACTATACACTATATATATAACACTAAAAAAGAAGTATGAAATACCAATATTTAAATATAGCAATGACAAACTTTTATTGCTACTCATAAAAGGCCTATATTTAATGGTTTTTTTATTTGACAATGCGTTGTTTTATTATTCGAAAACTGGAGTTCGAAGAAAACCTCTTAAGATTATTTCATTATTATTCAAAGGAGAGTTTATCAATGTTTTTAAGCTACTGGTTTTAATTATTTATTAAAAAAAAATGCAGAGTGCTTCTTCAAAAGTTGAGTGCCTAAGCTCATTGTATTTGAACACAATTAAACAGCCTGTTAAAAAACTGATTCTGTAAGTTCACATTTTGTATATATATTTGTATCTGTCAATTTCAGTGAGTTTGAAAATGTTAATTTGATTTCCCAATTCTTAATTTTTCCTTTGTTATTATTTTTCGTTGTTATTGCATGAATTGAATTCTTGTTAAGTGTCGATTAAGCTCCTTTACTCCATAACGTATTCTGTTATTTGGAGTCACTGCAAAGTTGAATTAAAATATTTAGTTTCGAACTAATTACTGAAACTTTAAACCCAATAACTGAAAAACCCGATTACTACTCCCACACTGTAAAAACTGTGGTGTAATAAATAGCTTCCGAAATTCAATGTTGATCAAACTAAAAATTTGTACGAAAGAACACTTTATTTTATGTTGACACCAGATCAAGCTTTCATATATACTTTAAAAGTTGTAATGAAATCAAAACTCCAATAATGCAGAGCACTTACATGCGTTTACACCACTCGCGAATTGTTTTCGCTTTTTAAAACGATTATTTTGAGGCATTTTATATATCGTCAGTTGATTGTTTACATTCAAGTACGAGATGACGTGAATTTGTTGTTTTGTTCACCGCTATCATTCAACGGCAGAAACAAAAAACCCCTGTAACAGAATGTATGTATGTTTTTAATTGTGTAATCAGAATTATCATGTTTGAATTTTTAAATGCCTGTCAATTATATTAAATAATTTTATAACTTTTTATATTCTGTTAAGCCTAATTCGAACTTTCTCTTGGCTATGCATATGTTCCATTTACAAACTAATTTTACTTTAAGAATTAATGTGTGTATGCATCATAAACTTGCTGTTCTCACCTTTAATAGTTGTTAAAATAAATTTACAGAATTTTATGTTTGCTATGTCTTACTGTTATTATGTACTTTCTATGAAGATTTGGCTGCTTTTTGGCATTATTCTAATGTTTGGAGTTTTGCGAAGTTAGAATAAAATATGGGATTAAACTAACACGGATATTTTTACCCCTTTTCCTCATAATTTTTCCCAAATTATCGATAATCTTTCTTTATTTTATTTATTCCAAATTATTTTGAATGTTAAAACACAAAATGTAAATTTTTTCCTTTTATAGCAGACATTTTGTTAAAAAAATAATTATGCTTCTTGAAAAATTTCATACATTTATCATTATAAACAAACCTAACGTAATATTCTACTCGAATCGTCCGAAGTACAGTTGCGTTTTCAGTGTGCAGTTCGATATCGAACAGTAAAGATATTGTTTTTCACACAAAATGTTCATAAAAATTCTCTAGAAGAGTTTAAAATAATAATAAAAAAATTCTTCAAAGAATGCAGCAGAATACTCGTAATAATAAATTATATACATAACAAATAAGCTATTCATATTAATCATACATTCCTCTTCGAAAAAAAAGAAACTTTTTGAATTTCCAGGGTAAAAAATGTATGGTCAAAACTACCAAAATATTTTAAAATTTACCGTGTTTCTGACTCTATGGGAACAACAAAAAAATTGTTAATATTTATTGAAATTGATAATGATTTTGGTAAAATTAACAATAAAATATTTTTTTTAAACATGTGATGAAATTTGGTAAATGGGATAAAATTTGTTTAGTTTATCATGATATCTCGGAGCACGACATAAAAACCAACAGATTAAATTTACTTTTCAAATGCTGTACTTTTTATTAAATATGTGGTAATAAGAACTATAATTTCGAAAAGTAGAATTTCTGGTTAACCATTACCATATGAACGGAACAATTACCAAATGAATGGTTTAAATACCGTTTATTTTTGTATTATTAACCAGAATTATGTTTTTTAAAATTTTTTGTTTATTTTTATTATTTGAAATGTCTTGAAAATACAATGAGGTAATTTTCTTAGAATTTCTTCATTTCTTCATTTATTTTTTTAACGGAATTGTCACAACCATACCATACGGTAATTTTACAAGAATTTTTTTCTGCGTGTAAAAAGTGTATTATATTGTTTATCACTGAAAAAAAAAAGATTCAATAGTGGAATTAAATTGGCTATTAGAAATGAAAAGAAAGAATATTAAAATTACATAAACTGATAAGGGAAAGAACTCAACTGTTCAGTGTATTTGGCAGCTCGTATTGGATTTTCTGGTTTCTTAGAAGAATAAAAATTAAAGAAGAAACGTTTATATATGATGGTAGCTAAATTTAGATTGCGAGTGATTGTTGTGATCACTTTTATTCTCAATATAATACGTTTTTAAATGTAGTTTACTATTTTTAACAACTGCAATTGCTTATGTATTTTGAGCGGAACTTTCTTCCATTAAATACTCTATTTTCTGATTTTTTTAAATTTCTTTTAAATTAATATGCAGTTCGTAGAATTTAGCGCTAGACATAGAGAATATTTCATGCAATAAACAAAATCCTGCTCTTTGTAAACTTTTCTTACCATATTTTTACTTTAAATAGACCAGAAAAATATAGTTCAAAATGTAAAAGCTCGTTGAACCGTAGGTAGCATCGTTTGCTTGTAAGTTTCTGTGTTATGTAATAATATGAATCCTCTTTACTTACAATATATTTTATTTTAAACCTAGAGGAAATTCTATAAAAAGTTCCAAAGTTTCTTTTCAAAGTTTAAAGTTTCAAACTGCTACAACAGCAATGACAGTCTAAAATCTATTTAAAAAAATTAATTTTATTTCTACACAGGGAAAAAATTCTGGTACTAGCGTACTGTATGATAATGATATTTCTAGTAACCCCCACCCCCATTGTTCTGGTTAATAAAAACAAAATACATTTTGCGTAAACCACTCATTCAGAATTTTTTCTTCCATATTGTAAGGTTTATCGAAAATTCTGGTTTTTAAAATTATAGTTTTATAGTATAATTACAGTCCTGTAGTATAATTATAGTTCACTTTTAGCTAAAAAATACAAAACTGAAAAGTAAATTTAACCGTTTCCATAGAGCCAGGAAAAGGGTAAAATTTACCATATTCTGTTTTTTTCTCAGTGTACAAATATAACTGCGTAGATTACTGCTTTCTTATGTCTCTATTTCTATTGCAGATTTACGGTAACCGAGCCCTCTTTTCAAAGCATAGTAAAAAGCTTAAAGTTTCTGAAGACTGTTACGAGAAATATTGATGATTTAGCTAATTGCTTATGGTCAAGACTTCAAGAAAAAACAAAGACTGAGAAAAATGAACAATATTCCAGTAATCAGAAGAAAACTCTTTCTGGCAGCATTACGAACAATGAGATAAACAAACGTTGCAATATGCCTTCCCACAACAAGAACAAGAGATATCTTGCTGTATTTCTGCTATCATTTTTAGGTCCTAGTGATAATCCTATGTCTTCCAACCAATCGAAGAGTAGTAGTTTTGACAGTGTAACTACAAGTGGAGCTGTGAGCTCAAAGTTCAAGTTTGGACTTAGTGTTATACAACAGACAAGCGGATCATTTTCGAAGTTATTGAAAAGAGACAATTCCCAACCTCTAATAAAAACTATGATCGCTCAACAGAGTCCAAAACAGAACCAATCAGAGGAAATTGTCTACGCTTTTAAATATCGAGTACAAAGAACTGTTAAAATCGTTGAAAGGAGGTTCGGTATTCTTGCACCACGATCAAAAAAGCCTTTTACTGTCCATGGAACAGCGATTAAAGCTATAAATAAATCAGCACAAACTTTCAACAAGGGTAACCTGCAAATAATTTTAACAGCTAATAAATTATGAAAAGACGCAGTTTCCGGACTCACTACCGTACAAATAATTGAACTACTACAAAGTTATGTTTCATGTACTGATATAATTTGCGTTCTGTGATAAATCTCAATTATTTGGAAACGAGTGGCTGTTCCAATAATTATTTAATGCCATGGTATTATTTAATACCATGGTCGAATTTTGGGCGCACAGTCTAACATAAAAAATGCGAGCTGCTATGTTAAATTATGTTTTGAATTTTTTTAAATCTATTATATTTATATTTTAAATTTTTCTGCTCGACTTTAAGCATTTAAATAACGTTGAACAAAAAAAAAGTAAATGATCGTCGATAGGTTTCAAAACCTACAAGCGCTTCAAAAACAGGCACCCATTCTCAAGACTTACCAGATGTGAATGTGAAGAAACAAAAGTGATTTATGCAATTTTGAAGGTAGTGAAGTTTTTAATCAGAAAAGGACGTGTATAGTTATGTACGTGCATAATATGTAATATTTTATAGTTACTAGCTTCGAATAATGGAATTTTGAAGAAATGAGAAATTGCTTAAAATAATAAAATTTCCATTCAAATACTTAATAGAAGAGGTTAATCAGTAATCTCTTAAATTTGGTGTATATTTAGTGAGTGTATTGAAATTATTTTATAATTTTGCTGTGTTTGTATAGAATCTAATATTTAGATTTATTTTGCGAATCGTTTTTAAGGCTTATTGTATATTTTTATTTGCTTAAAAGTAATGCATGAGTATAATGTAAGTGCAAAAAATGTGAAGTAAAATATTTAAAATCAATATTTTTTGCCTGTTTGCTTCGGTGGTTTAGTAAAATAAATAATTTTACATAAATTTTTCAGTACAAAATGAGGCTCGGGAATCCGAATCCGTTGAAAAAAAGGTATATTTATTAAGAGAAAGTACTTTTTTGTGTCTGATTTCGTAATTTAAAATATCGTCTGTACTAATTAATAAACATATTTGAGGTCAGCCCCTCGAACCTTTAAAATTGTATCCTACAGTGTGACGATCCAATCTTAAGACCAAAAGTTATTCAGGGTGGTCCGTTTTTTTATTTTGCTCACTGTACATTAAACAAGTATACTACGAATGAATCAAAATAAAAGATTTTTGATTGTTGCAGCCTAAAACTTAAAAAAGGTGTTTCTAGTTATGAAGTTGGTATCTTATAAAAATAGTCTTTCTTTCGCATGTTTAAAAAGTTTCAAAAATGTTACTTTTTAGCGGTTTGATTCGATTCAGATAATTAATTTCATTTTTAAACGTTTGATTAAATAGTATCAGAATAACTAATTCGCAGACATATTACTTCCCGTTCAGCACAATGGTGATTTGCAAATACGAAATGAATTCTTTCCTGAAATAGATGCATGAAAGAAATTTTATTCTTCTTTACCATTAACAACTAAATAAATATTTGTTTTCAAAAATGAATTTTCTGCATTTTGTTAAGTTATTTGTAAATTTTGTCTTTGTAATTTTTTCCCACGTATACTGAATCTGCTCCATTTCATAATTGTATTTTATATTTCGTATTTTGTAACCATCGTTGAACAGCAGACCCAATTTTGAATTTACGACTCCCAGAGTTTAATCTCGTAGCCTTGTAATTGTGAACCCAATTCAGAAGACAAGGAAACTCCTGGGTTGTGAGAAATTTGCTTTCGTGGAGGACTTTTTGATGGCCTGCATTGCCTTATAAGGAGAGGAAAACCACTAAAACCACTTAGCCTGCCGACAAGGGGACACTAGCCCATGATCCATCTACCATTAAGGCTATTTTGCGTCAGTACTTTGGTCGGCGCTAGTCAGATGGTTAAATTCGTATCGACCAGCAATCGCTAGGCTTTGAACCTAGGTCACCTGATTCGAAAGCGAGAGCTTCTTCCCCTGATCCACATGAGAAGGTTTCTAAGGGTTTTTTAAACCATAAATCTTTATACTAGTTTTAGAATTTTTTCGAAAAAAAATTAAGCATTGAAAATAATATTTAAGGGAAGGAAAAGCAAAAACGTTACTAAAGGTTTGAGTTTTTTTTGACAATGATTCCTTAATCTTTTTTTTATTTGATGAATCATTATCTGAGTGAATCAATACCAACAGTAACGTAAAATCTTGAAGAAAACAGAGCAGCTTGTTTTAGCAGGAAGTTAAAACGGTGATATCTTGACAAAAAGTCAATTATATTACGATCAATCGATTCAATATACATTGAATAGAAAAACTAGTTGCAAGTTTTAAAATTATTTTTAATAAAAAATGTACACTAAAATGATAAAATTTATGGTAATATGAGCTGGTTGGATTTTACTGACATTTTACAATGCAATACGAAAAATTTGTTTTACTTTTAGCTCTTCTTGCTTAATTTTTTCAGCTTATTAACAACGCTGTTAGAAGTGAGGTTTTTTTAAATTAAAAAAAAAAAAAATGAAACTGACAATATAGTATTTACGTGCTTAATTTTCTTTTTTATTGCATCTCTGAAGACAAAATTAAGCACATAAAATTTGCTTTACGTTCTTAATTTTCTTTTTTTTTATAGGTATTTTGCAAATTTAAATGCGATCCCAATTCAATTGAAGATTTAAAGAGGAGCAATACGATGAAAATAAAATTAATAAGCCTTTCTAAAAATTGCTCTTTTTGTAGAATATAAATAAATATAATGTCTCAGTAAAATTAAAAACTGTATAAAACTTAAATGTTTCTTATCTAATTAAGAAGCAATGCTAAACATAATATTAAAATATCATCTTATAAAATATATATTTAGTATTAACTTCAACTGTCGGAAAAAGTAAGCTTGCCTATTATTTTCTTATTTTGTATACTGTAATCAAAATTGAAATAATATAGTTCTTATTTTTATTTATTTTATTTTAATGTGGGTAAATATTACTAAATAAGTAGTTAACATAAGAAGGGAAGCGATAAATGCATCTCTGAGGTTTTTAGCTTATTATTTAACATCACTCAAGAGTCTTGGAAACGAATATAAAATTTCCCAAATGAGTTCTTTTTACATTTTAAAAAATAATTGAATTTCAAACAACTACAAATTATAATAAACTAATATTAATTAAAAAATTATTTCTATAAATAATTTATACGAAGACTTCTTATTTCTTAATTAAAGCTAAAATATTTGTTAAAATTACTTTCAAAATAACGTAGTTTTAATTCTATCAATTATTTGATTTTATTAAAACTAATCAAATAAGAAATATTTTAATATGAAACTTTTTTCTCAGAATGTAATTAAATAAGATTTTACCATACAATTGTCTGATATTTCATATCAATTCTTTGTAAGCGATTAAAAATAGAAGAATTAAATGAATATTTTTTAGAGTTGTGGAAACGAATTAGCATTTACAAATGAATAATATCATGCATTAAAATAGGAAATAGGTAAAAAGAAAAATAGTTTACAATAGTTTATAAATTCGTATACTTAAATACCCTGTCAGAATTTTCATTCTGAAATTCCGGCAGAATTAATTAATCGTAAAGTTTACGGTGAAGAACAATTTTCAGCTTTTCGGTTTTTTAACAATTTACAACTAGCATGCTTCAAAACCGTAAAAAGGAAATTTAACTGTGCATTGGAGTTAGGTTGCGGTTGAGTTGTGTTTTATCAGAAAAACCGTGAAATGTTGTATAATTAGTTTATCTGGTTGTTTCACTAATAAGTATCACCATTGTAAGACGTAGGAGATACCAGACTTTTTGGTGTTAAGCAGCTTTATGATGCTACTATCTATGCGTGAATGAGATTATCGTATTCCAATACTCCAGGATCATAAATTGGGGAGTGCAGGACACAAAACACTCTTCATGTGTTGAAGGGGAAAAAAAAGAAATACTGCGGTGTGAAAGCTGGGACTTGACAGATTAGCCCTCTGGACTATAATATGTACTGAACTGCCAGGAACTAAGGGACTTCATTACGTAAGTCAAGTTAGTGAGTTAAAATTCTGGTTGTTATGAGAGGAAAGCAGTTAACAACTGGTATTCCTTACTGTTAACAGTTTGAATACCATCTTATTTATGGACCTTTGACTGTTTTGTTTAAATATAATGAATTAACAATTAAACGAACTGTTATTTAAGCATTTTTTCCAAGAAATATTCACTAGTGCAAGGATATAGTTTATTCTTACAAATAATTTCTTTAAAATTTTTAAAATTTTTCTTTCTTAGAAATGGAATAAATGTTTTCCATTATATAATATCTTAATAAGAAATAAGAGAGCAATTTTAGATGAAGTTAAAAATTTTTTTTGTCAAACAAAGCACTTTGCTAAAGTGAAAAATTTTTTTTTAGTAAAATAAATACATCTTTAGTGGATTGAGAAAAAATATTCCCAAATTATTGCATTAAAAAAAACTCAGAGGAGTTATTATTATTTATTTTATTCCAAAATTAATATATTTAATTTAAAAATTATTAAGTACTGTATTTTTTATTTTGAAAATCATATGCAGTTAGAATTCAAGGATTTAAAAATTTTTTTTAATGGTTATCACACTTTTATAGTCTGCTCAATAAAAAGACGATAAAAAATTCCGTTTTTTAGCAACTCAAAGCATAAATAGACTCATCAATTATATGTCTCCTCTTCTGCCCTTTAGAATATTTGTCAGAAAAGAAAAATTTACAGAATCATTAGTTGTTGAATTTATTCAAAGAATATGAACAATATATTTTCCTTTTTCTTTCTGACTTTAATACTGCTTTATATTTTGGCATTATAGCTTTTTCGTTTAGATTGGCATCAATATCAGATGTCATAAATTTTATAACCCATACTCAAATACATAAAAGTGGGTAAAAGTATGACGTAAAACAGTATGTTTGACGTCAATTAATTAAGCTTTTTAAGGGGAAGAGAAACAATTACATTGTTTATGAATATTCTACTTGCAGACTTTGAAAGCATGTAAATCAGTTTAAAAAAAAGTCAAGTAGCTCCCATAATTTTTGTTAAATCATTCTTTGGTGTCCTTTAAACATACTCCAATGTTCAACATACGTATTTTAGAAATTTAAATATTTTTAAAATGCAAAAATGTACTGTTTTATGGCTGTAATATTTTGTACTACATTCGTACCGCTCAGTTTTGTAGTTTTTAGAATTTCATTTTTTTCTAAATTAAGGAAATTTACTGAAATTTGAAGCAAGAGTAGATGATACCTAAATTTATTTAAATAAACATTATCGGGGGTAATTCAGTTTAAATCTGAAAAGATTAAACTCGTAAGTGGTGGATTTTTCCTAAAAAGAATGTAAAAGTTAAATTTAGTTTCTGCATTTTAGCATTATTTATATATACTAGGGCTGTGGTGGGCAAACTGTTTTAAGTCGGCAGGGCTGTATGATGGTCAAGAAGTTGGTCTCGTACTAGGAAGATCCGTTTGAATCTCGCGTCGGGCATACGTGTAATTTATCTCTCTGTTCTATCTGGCCTTGTTGTGTTGTGTCACCTATATGGTGACCAGGTTAAAATGGTTCGATACATTAGGCAATACGATTTTTTTTGGTGACAAAAATGGAATTACGAAATATTTCTTTAATTTTGACGAAATTCATTTCCTCAAAAAGTGACGATGGTTATTTCGTCACTTTGACGAAAATTTTGCGTGGACCATATACTAGGAAACGGTTTCGTCAAAAACGAAGAAATTCTCATGATATTTGCTTATCCATTTCTTGTAGTGTTGTTTGGACAAATTGAGAGAATGAACGGACGAAAAAAAGTCATCGAAGAAGTGACGATAGCTATTTCATCGCTTTGACAAAATATTTGCTCAGAGCATATACCAGGAAACTGTTTCGTCAAAAATGAAGAAGGTTTTGCGATATTTGAGTATGCATTTTTTTTGCAATGTGGTTTGGACAAATAAAGAAAATAGACGAACCGAGAGTAGCTGTCGAAAGAGATTTCAATCGTTGAACTATTGATTAACGGTGGCGTTGACTTTGCTGACTAATGAGTTTGTATACAAATGTGCTAGGGATCTCCGCATTCTATTTGTTTTGCTTTCCAACCACCATGATTGCTTCGCAATCATCCTTCTTTTTCAGAAGACGAATCTTTTTAACTTTAAATTCAGTTTTCGTAGGAATATCCAAATTAAAAGAATAAATACTTCTGTGAATTTCATAAAACTTGCAAAACTATATATCAATATAGAAAGATCAAAATGTTTAATTAAACTGTGGGAATGGTTCTTGAGAAATTATATTGACTTTATTTCTATCGAAAATCAGACGCTTTATCTGTTCAGCTTTTGTAAAGTGACAATTTCGAAAGGTGTAAAAACTTATAAAACCTTTACGGAGATGAATAGCACTTGCGAAATAAAAAAATAAAAAATTACGTTCGGAATGCTTATAATTTTCTTCCGTTTACCCAGCTGACAGCTTAACTATGGATAAAACCGGATTTTATAAGCATTAGTTATATGATGTTTGGAAGAAATAAAACTTTTTAAACCATATTAAGCTACTGAATTGAAAAATGCGCATTTAAAATACTATTTTAAATGATCTGTATTAAGTTAAATTTTTTATATTAATTTTATGATCAAATATCTTTTTAACTACATATTGTTAGAAATTTATTTGACCATAAAATCAATAAAATACGCATAATAAAATAATAAAATGAGGCTTATAATATTGTATTTATTTTGTTTATTTAACTTTTTATTATTCTTTTAAATATGAACAACAGGCTTGCAACTCAGAATGAAAAATTTTTTTTAACCAAAAAATTTCATAAAAAATAGTTATTCTTTAATCAATAAGTTTTGTATAATTAATATGTTGAATAGTTTATTATGCTGCATATGGCTATCTGAGAAACATGGCACATAGTAAAATTTGCCATTTAAATCATAAAGCTCATTATGCTTAGTTATTTGAATTTGTAAAAAAATAATATTAATTCTCCTTATATTTTATACTACACTGAAAAAAAGTATGGTAAAAGTTCCAGAATATGGTGAAAGTTACCATTTTTTGGCTCTATAAGACTATCAAAAACCACGATAATTTTTACCGAGGTGCTTTGGCAATGATTTCAGTAAAGTCACCAATAAAATATTGTTTTACAATATATGTTAAAATTTAATAAATGTGGTAAAGTTTGGTAATTTTATCATGATACCTAAGAGCATGGGTATAAAAACTATTTATTTAGCTAAGTTTACTTTTCATTAATTTCACATATTTACTAAAATTGTGGTAATAAAAACTATGTCTCTTAAAAACCAGTTTTTTCTATAAATCGTTACCATTTGAATGGAAAAATTACCAAATGAATGGTAATTTTTCCATTCCATCCTGGATGTGTAATGATAAATATTAAACTTTGTTGAGTTACATATGCAAGCTAGTGTATTGAAACAATTAAAAGGCTCGTTTTTTGTCAAATTGAAAAATAGGCACAAAAATGAGAAAGACAGCACAGCGATATTAAAGCAGCAACCTCTACAATTCACAGCGTTTGGTGGAAAGACGATACAAGTCAGCAACCGAGCTCCAATAATGTATTGTAATTTTTTATACAATAAATTCTACAGACAATTCTCGCTATGTGGAATCGCTGTTCAACTAATCCCTCTGAAACACGGACGTAGTGGGAATGAATCCTGCTATAACACAGTATGTAGATTCTTGCTTTGTCAAACTTATGCTATCTTTTTTCACGCATTTAAAAAGAAACCCGCAAGTGTTAGTAAATAAATAAATCTCACTACCCCCCCCCCCCCCAAAGGATGCATAAAAAGGACACCATAACTTGACCTATCCGAATTAGAATCTGTAAAACAATTTAAAGAATCATTTAGGCCCGTTTTCTTTTTGTTATAAATGAGAGATATATTAAGAAAATAAATTATTAACGGTCACTTAACTCCTATCTGCTGTTTAAATAAACTGCTCTTTTAAGTAAACCATTGTAGTGAAAACCGTTTATTGCTTTTCTATTTTGTTAAAGGCATAGATGTCAAAAGGATAAAATTTGCAAGTAAATGGGAAAAAGGAAAAAAAAATGGTAAATGGCAAAAAATGGTAAATGGTAAAAAATGGTAAATGGTAAAAAATGGTAAATGGTAAAAAATGGTAAATAGTAAATGATAAAAAATGGTAAATGGTAAAACAAGAACTTTTAGGCAACTCTATAATTATACCTTAGAGCATGGCATGAAAACTATTTTGGTTAAATTTATTTATAAGTTTTGTATTTTTAACAGAATGGTAATAAGAACTTTACTTTTTTAAGTAAATTTAGTTTACTTTCATCAAGTAGTCCCATTCGATATAATCTATCTGAAAAATAACATGATTTATTCACGTTTTTGAAAACGTTTATTAGGGAAATATTCCAGAAATGTTTTCATTTTCTAACTATAAAAGCAAGATTAATTCTACAATAAAATGAAGTGCAGAACTTGTTTTTAACTTGGCATATGTTTGTTTAATATATTCCTGTCGTTCAACGTCATTAAATTTATATCTATGAGTAATTTCAGCCGCGATTCACATTACAGTTAAATATAGGGAAAATATTTAGAATAAATCATTTATTAAACAATATTTAAAGTCACATTTAACCAGAAGCACATAATAAATTGGATGCCATCGTTTTGTTATCGGTTAGATGACGTACGTTAAACTTACATTTAAAAAATAAACTTAAGTTATTCTTTATTACAATTCAATTACGTAGTTTCACTTTAAGTCAGTATTTCCTTTCAAGGTTTTTACTCTATAAAACTTTTATGTTTAATAATGAACCGATAAGTAGAACTAATGTTTGTTTATTTAAATATTTTATTTTGATACCAAATTTTATCTCTTTCATTTTTTTAAAAATAAATGATTCCCTTTTAATTTATAGCGTCACAATAATCAGAAAATTTTTTTAATGATGAAATATTAAAATTCTTCAAGATGAAAATGAACTTCGCCAGAAGTGTCTCCTAGATGGAACTAAGAAACATTATTTCTAGTGCTAGGCATACATTCGTCAGAAAACATTTATATATAACTTTATTGGGAAGAACCAAAATTCTGCCACTAATTTTGAATTTATCCTTACTATAATTGATTTTCTATTCCATTCTATTCTATTCTATTCTGTTCTATTCTATTCTATTCTATTACATAATTCTTTCATTTTAACATGCTTTTAAGACTTCATTTACTTTTACTACATTCATAACTTCTCTATGGCTGCTCTTCTTAATGTATGTTCTTACTGTAATTATTTACTCTTTGCAATAACGTGGTAACCATAATCCAATGCTTCAATATGACCCGTATTTTGTAATTAATTTAAATTGTCAAAAGTTGGCAAGAAAGTTTTTAACAACCATTTAGGCTAAGATTTTCGCTTTTTTATATTTTATTTAACGCTAGGTGAATGTCCGTTCTCCGTACGGGCATTCAGCTCCGTAAAATACAGTAAACAATCAATAACTTAGTGCTAAACAATAAAACAAAATCATGCACAAAACTAAAAACATAAACCAACACAATTGAAAAAGTTAAAATAATTCAAATTTTTTATTTATGATTATTTTTTGTCCTGACCAAAGGTTTTACATTATTAAATTAAAGTTTTCAGAAATTTATTCTATGGAAATAAAGATCAACTGTAGTCAATATAACTTGACTCGATACTGTTGCTCAAGACGAACTCATGATAGTCAAAATTTACCTCAATCAGGCGATTTACTCTGGTACTTATCCCTTTCGAGGGCCTGTAAGAAACCTCTTTGTACAGTATCTATATTAAAACTGAACAGTTTTGTTGCAGTTTAATTAGGTATCAAATATAGTAATTGTTCCTT
This sequence comes from Parasteatoda tepidariorum, assembly GCF_982258835.1. NCBI lineage: Eukaryota > Metazoa > Arthropoda > Arachnida > Araneae > Theridiidae > Parasteatoda > Parasteatoda tepidariorum. Next base: position 30,582,967 of record NC_141762.1, read on the forward strand.
GCATTGATGACAGTCGGAAAATGTCTGGGGAGACTTTCCATCGGCTTTTGATAGGTGGCCATGGGAATCAATTTCCAGACTTTCATCACACTACAGCTGAGGAAGTGCAGGCAGTAAGAATAGTTGAGCTAGCTGGCTAAGCTGGCCTGCTTTTAAAATTGTCACACAGATGCTCTATGGTCTGATCGAAACAAATTCCTCACCCGGATAGCATCGACCACTGTGCTGACGTAAAATATTCTCAGTGGTAGACAGATAATGGATTAGAGTCCCCTTGCCGTCATTCTAACCGTGGAAAGTTTTCATAGTCTTCCTCTCCATGTAACGTAAATGAGGGTTAGTTCCATAAAAAAAGTCCTGCACGAAGGCAAATTTCTCCCCACACTTGATGCAGGAGTTCCCTTGTCTTCTGGATGGGGTTCAAAATTACAAGGCTACGGAGTAGTCGTAAACCCAAAATTGGGTCGGCTTTTCAGCAATGATTATAAAATAAAAAAAAATTAGAACAACCAAAAGTAATTTAGCATTATTGCCGTCAGTAATTGCATAGCAAATTTTTATGGTTCCCCTAAAAGAAAAAAGTACTTTTTCTCAATTATTTTTTGCTTTTTAGTGCACAACTTATTTTTTTAAATACTTATTATCAAAAATAAATGAGCTTTATTACCTTCAATAATAGTATGACGATATTTTAAGTTTCTTCCAAATGATTTCGTACTATTTTTTTTTTCAGATTTGCTTTTTAGTACATAATTTATATATTTTTTATTTCAATTATCGTTGATTTCAAATTATTTAGTTTCATAAAAACAAAATAATAAAATAATATAATTAAATAATATAGATAAAATGATATGTTATCTTAGAGAACTTTCGATAGTTGCTAATGTGATGACGTAGTCCCCCTATATGTGTTGATCATTGAGTATATCCCACACAAGGAATGGAAAATAATTGAATATTAGAAAGTACGCAAAAAATCCTGTGTTTTATTAATGAGAGCTATAAGCTAGCAAACATCACTGATGTTATCTTTAAAATAATTGATAAAGCAGAATCGTCGGCAGTTTTATGTATACATCAATGGCTATTGCTAAACAAATGGGAAAATTACATTTTCCAAATTTCTCTCTCGAGCAATCTAATTAAAATTTTCGAATTATTTTTGGAATCTGTGGCTAAAATCGACCTCTGTTGTCGATGTCAAAATTGCAAGATGATAGATGTTCTGGAGTTTTAAGAGAAATCCACACGCAGACAAACCTTAATTTTCATATTATAGATAAATTTAAAATTTCAGAAAAGTAATGCCGTAATGTGTATTCCTTAAGATGTAAAAATCGATTGTAAAAAAGTAATTATTTTGAGTTTAAATTTGTTTTTGAGCTCGGTACAAAAAGAATGAATGAATTAAATTGAAAAAATTTGTTTTTGAACTCGGTACAAAAAGAATGAATGAATTAAATTGAAAAAATTGTATTAAGCACAGATAGATTCAAGTTATTATTATTTATATTTGATAATCTTCAATGAAGTTTTATTTTAATCTTTTTGCACTAGAAATTAAAGTGCATTTTGCAATTAATATTATTTTCGTCAAGTCAATGACTTCATATTGCGCACACAGAGAAAATAAAAGTATAATCGAAATCTATCGGAATATGATAAAATTTATCATGGTTCTGGCTCTATATGAACACAAGAAATAAGATAATTTTTACTGAAGCGCTTTGATAATGATTTTGGTAAAGTGAACAACAAAATTTGGTTTTATAATATGGGATATTATTTCATACATGTAGTAAATTTTGAAAAATTATCATGATATCTTAGAGCAGGGCATAAAAACAATTTATTTGGTAAAATTTACTTTTCATTTATGCATTTTTTGCTAAATGTGTGGTAATAGGGACTATAATTTTGAAAACAGAATTTTCTGGAAAATATTTGCCATATGAATGGAAAAATTAACAAATAAATGGCTTAAATGCCATATATTTTGATTTTATTAACCAGAATTACAGTTTTTTAAACCAGAAATGTCATTACCGTACATTACGGTAATTTTACCAGAATTTTTTTTCTCCATGTGCTATATTATATTGATATAAAAGATATCAAATATTATCACAATACTAAAAATATATATTTCCCCTTTAAAGTCGTAAATTATAGAATTAGATGCCTCATATATCAAATATCAAAAAAATTAATTATTGTAATATATTTTCTTAAAATCAAATATCACCCTTATAAGAAATAAATATCAGCTAACTTTCATTATAACCATAAAATAGTTTTTTTCTTTCATCTTATAGAAAAACAATTAATTTGAATAATGCTTAATTTCTTACATAAGAGCAACCACAAACCGAAAGAAAATTTCATTGAGTTTTTTTAATTTAAAAAAAAAATACTTAAGTTGATTTCAAATAAAACTTGTTAAAAATGTATTATTCACAATTCTTCTTTTCAATTAATTCCTTTTGAATTTGAAAATTTTCATTTCCTTTGAACGTGGAAAAAAAAAAGAGAGAGAAAAGAAAAACGGTTTCCTGTTCTTCTTCACTTTTCGAGATGAAAATGCGAAAACGATTTTTCATTAGCTCAATTAAATTATTGCGAAGTGTTGAAATAAATTAAGAAATTCTTCGTCAAACACGACTTCAATTAAGCAGAAAGCTCTTGAATATTTTTTTTCTTGATTCCTAATGATTTAAATACACAAGTTATTTCTTTTCGGCTTTTGAAGTTTTTGGAATGCAATTGATCTAAGACGAAAACAATTTCCCTGGAGCGCCTGAAATTTAAATGCATAATTTATTTCGAACAAAACTTAAAATAAAATTTAAATTTTTCAAGAAATTCTAGTAAGAAGTAAAAAATTAATAATAATTCCTAGATTAAAATCCCCGGTAAAATATGTGAAAAATAATAATAAATGGATTTGTCAAAATTTGAGTACTTTTTTAGATATTAAGCATTGGCACGGAGTATAAAATGGATTCTCAAAATCACGAAACTTCGGTTATTTTTGTCAAAACAGTTTTTTGGTCTATGCTCCAAGCAAAAAATTCATAAAAGCGACGAAATAAATCTCGACAATTCTTCATGGAAAAAATTTCGTCAGAATTAAAGAAATATTTCGTCATTCTATTTTTTTTCCAAGAAAAAACCTTGCAGCGCCGATTGTATTTAGCTTTAATAATATTCTCTTTCACGTGAGTGCCATATAGGTGGCACTACACAGCAAGGACACATAGAACGGAGAGATAAATTGTCCCATGCCCGAAGCGGGATTCGAACTTTTGATCTTTCTGTCTCCAGGTCAATTACTTGACCACCATACTGACTGGCCGGTTTTATTGTCACTTCGTTTTTGATAATCTAGTCTTCTTTCTAGTTTCGTTATTCTAGTTCGCAATCTCCCACAATGCACTGCGATGAGGCTCCGTAAATGAGGAAACATATTTATCATACATTTGAGAGCTCGCTTTTCTTCACAAATCACGTGATTTCGTAACGAAATGATTCCCAAAATTAACGAAATACAGAAATCCAGATTAACGAAAAAGTGAAATTTTTTCAAGTGTGAAATGATTAGACTTTTTAAACGCCCAAGTACTAAGCTATGATATTTCTTCGTATTTGCCATTGATATGCGCAATAAAAAAGAATAGCATCGTTATTAAATAAATAATCCAATGAAGCTGAAGCGGTAAGATATTAACTAGATTAAAATTTTCATTCGCTTCAAAAATATAAAAATTGGAAATAACAGTCGACATGTTTCACGCACTTAAAAACAGACTCCCATTTTCAAGACTTGCCAAACGTGAATGCGAAGAAACAAAAGTGATTTGAGATAAAAAAAAAAAAAAGTAAAATTTCCAACGAAAAATGGAAAAAAAATCTCAATCTCTTCTCATTCACATCTGTCAAGCCTTGAAAATGGGTGCCTGTTTATAAGCGCTTGAAATGGGTCAACTGTTATTTCCAATTTGTATATTTTTGAAGCGAAATGGACTTTTTAAGTTAGTAATAACACCATTTGTTTAATACGAGAAATCAAAATTAATTGATTATTCCAAATGGTAAATAAAATAGATAATTTCTTTCTTTTGTATCTAATCCAATTTTTTTAATAATTTGAATTACGCCATCAATTAGCGCTAGCGTATATTTTGAATAATGCGGGTTAATTATTAATTCTAAACAAGATGCTTTTGATTGGTAAAATAATTATTTTTGGAATAATCCATAATAACGTTGGTCATTAATTTTGTGGTAGAGTTAATATCATATTTTATTAACTAGAGAAGGATAATAAAATAAAATAAAGTTACAAATGATGATTTAAATCTGATTGGAAGCTTTAATAAAACTAGTAAAATTCTCGTTTAATTTGATTTATTGTGAGCCGCATCGTATTCTATTTTACTCGATTGAGACTCGATTTCCTCCAATTTACTCGATTTCCTTATGGTAACGTGAATAAGTTGAATTGGTATGAATGATAAATAAAGAATAAATGGGATTCATAAACTAAACAAAAAATGTATTGTTAAAGCAGCGGTTAATTAAAAAAAGAAAAAAAAGAAGATGTTTTCATTTTGATTGATTTAAAAATAGTTATAGTGTTACGCATAATAATAGTGTTATGTAATAGTGTATGTAATAGTAATAGTAGCATTTTTAATTACACTTTTAAAAACAGTACCTCTGATTTCAGAGGCAAATATGAAACATTTTTGCCTCCACATTCAACAGGTACACTGTGCCTCTAAAATATAAAGGTACAACGTACTTTTCACTTTACACTCGTGTACCGCTTATTGAAGCTATTATTTCAAAGATACAATTTATATGTCCCTCTTATTTTTTTATCTGCGCACCTTTCAACAATAACATGTATTTAATTGATACTCTGTATTCATATTTCTGACACATTTACATAATCAGCAGTTCTAGCTAGAGATGAACAAACATTTAGCCTAACAGTTATAAATAAGTGTTAGCTCACAACAATTATAAGATAGCATATTATTCTCAAAAACGTTGTTTTATAATATAAAATATTTTATATACAACAGTGAGGAAACACAAGTAACTTAATCTTAATATCAGCCATAAAGTGCATTATTGACATTGACATAATGATGAATGATTTGCATACAACATTAGCAGTCACTAGATAACTTCAGTAAATTTGTTTTTAAAGTCACAGATCCATATTGCAACGAAAAGTAAGATAACGCCTTTTGGAAGGGAATGACGGAAATGAAGTACGTGGGAAAGAGGTACCGAAAACTCTGTGCTTCTGCCTCGTGTACCTTAATTAAAGAATAAGCTTCCCTGTTTTAAAGGTACAAAAGCGTGGGGCCTTTCCTTTGTGCCTTATTTGCTCAAGAAGAACATTAGCTACGTAACTGTTACGCGACGAAAATAAATTGTATATTGTGTTTTTACCTTTAATTTAAATGTATGTAAATGTATTTGGAATCAATTGCATTTGATCTGGAGTTATTTCTACAAACTTCAAGTATTGCACCGACTTCAAGTGATATTACGTACTCAAAAGAAACGAAATTAAACGGTGTTATAAACTAAGTTTGGCATACATTTTTTTATTAATTTTGTTCTTTGTTTTATGTATGTTCTTGTAGGGATGGGAAGTTTCATTGAAATGTTAAAAAGTTTACTTTGTGCATGACTTAGAAAACATTTTACTACTTCTAAAAATTTCTTCAAACTTATGTGAAAAAATTTCAGCGCAATTCTTAAAATTTTATTAGGTTCAAAATAGTACTGGGATATCCTGCATGTACTGGAATATCTTGTAATATAGAGAAATAAGTACAAAGTTTAAGTAATCTATTCTTCTTAAAACAATAGATTTAGTTGTACGAGGGTTGCTATTAATATTTCTGGCCTAATAATGAAAAAACAAATATGTAGGATCGAAATTGGTTTTATTGTTTTTCAAAATATTCTCCATGATGATCAATACACTTTTGCATGCGTTTGAACCAATTTTCAAAGCACTTTTTCCAGTCCGATTGAGGTAACTCCAAAACATGCGTTTTGAATGCATCAACCGCTTCTTCGGGGGTCGAAAATCGTTGTCCACGTAATTTATTTTTGATGTGTGGGAATAAGAAGAAGTCATTGGGTGCCAAATCAGGGCTGTACGGTGGATGACCCATCAGTTCGATCTTTCGCTCCGTCAGAAATGGCTTTGTTTGAGTCGACGTGTGAGAGCTCGCATTGTCATGATGAAGAATGATTCGTCTGTTCTTCTGCTTTTTTCGAATTTATCCGATGACTTCTGGCAAACAAATGGTCGTGTACCATTCAGAATTGACCGTCCTGCGTTGCTCTAACGCCACTGTTGCCACATGACCGTTAATGCCGAAGAAACAGGCAATCATTTGTTTCAATGTGCTTCTTCCTCGAACAACTTTTGTTGGTTTTGCCTCGTCTTGGAAGACCCATACAGTTGATTGCTGTTTTGTTTCCTGCTCATATGCATAGATCCATGATTCATCATCTGTGTAGATGTTATACACAGCCTTTGATGTACCTTGAACGTATTTTTCCAACATTTCCGTGCACCAATCGACACGAGCCTTTTTTTGAGCGTTTGTCAGATTATGCGGGATCCAAAGCGAACAAATTTTTTTCCCGCTCAAATGCTCATGCAATATTTTATTGATGCTAATCATACTAATGTCCAAAGACGCTTCTATCTCACGGTATGTCACATGACGATCTTGCTTTATCAGTTCACGCACAGCATCGATCTTTTCTGGCACAACAACGGATTTTGGACGACCTGCACGGGATTCGTCCTGGATCGAACATCGACCACGATTAAATTCGTTATACCAATTTTTTACAGTGCTGTAGGATGGCGCTTTATCGCTGAATAAAGAATTAAGTTCATCGAAGCACTCTTATCTTGACAATCCACGTCGAAAGTTATGAAAAATAATGGCACGAAAATGTTCACGATTCAATTTCATTGTTTGAAAGAGAAGAACTTTTCAATTTACTGTCAACAACACAAATGAAGCTATAATGGTAAATCGTCTGCTGAATTTATGTTTAAAAATATCAAACTTTCGATTAAAGTCGTCTGCGGTCGCCTAGCAACACTTACTGTTGCCAAGGCCAGAAATATAAATAGCAACCCTCGTATACAGTAAATTATTCCATCTTTAATCGAAAAACGTATTACAATCCTTGTAAGCAATTTAGTGATAATATTTGAAATAAATAGTCGAGAAACTATTCTTAATGGATTATAAATCTACCGAAAAAATTAATTTTTGTTTCGATTAAGATTAAATGGGTTCAAAATAGAAAATAGATATCCACATTTCCGTAATACCAATATATTAATTTCAGTAACTCAACAAACGCTTTTCAATAGTTTGAAATAACTTGATTCCCTATATTATGTAAACATCTTCATTAAAGATAGTTCATTCATAGTTAAAACTACAAATTCTTAGAAAATTAGCTCTTTCGAATTTAAAAATATCGTTTTCGGCTAATTATTCGGTAAAACTTTTCTCGTCTGAAATAAACTCTGAAAGGAAGATAGTCAATAATGGAAGCCGGAGGGCTTAAAGTAAAATGCAAATTAAATTATACAAATTCCGTGTTCTCGTAGAAAGCATTTGCTGTTATGTGCCTCGCTGCAAAAGAATATGGAACTAATTTTTATTATTTTATTATTTTTATTAAAGAGTGGTGTGCTTATTAAGTTGAAGCTATTTGTCATAAAAGCATAAAAACGAAAATATACTAGAAAAAAAAGTAATGACAGCAAATGAGAGAGACGGAATAAGTCTAACAGAAATAAGTCTAATGACATATTTTCTCGTATAATCAATTTTGTCTTCTCGTTAAAGATTAAAAACGTCATATCTCCGACATATTTTGTGATTCGCGTGTTTTTCTTTAAGGTAATATTGATGTTCTTTGAGCATTTCAGTTTTTGATAATTTTATTAGAAAAATGTTTTCTTCTTATGTATGACTACTATTTCAAAGTCATCAATTATAAAGTACTTTTATAACTTTTTTTATTGCAAATCTTTTTGGAACAGCTCAAAGAATTTCTTTGAAATATAATAAGACTTTTTTTAATACATAAGATGTTAATAGATATTTTCAGCAAATATTAAAGTGTAATTTTTTTAAAAATTTGTGAAAATAAATCAATGGCAAAGAATTTAAAAGGACGCTGAGCATGTAGATTTTTATATACAATTTAAGTATTTTTTGTGACCAATATTTCTCATGCAATGCAATTTTGTTTCCCTTTGCTCATTTTTAAACAGTTAAAATAGCTAATTATTTAATTTTAAATATCTAAATACTTTTTGAGTCAAAATATTTAAATATATTTAAATTGAATTAAGCTTATTGTGCGTCATAAGGATACTAATTTCACTTAAAGCTACGATAGTTAGGAAATTTTCAAAAAGGAGAAATATTTAGAAATTAAAAAAAACGAATTTTTTTTTTGAAATTACTACTTATAAAATTTTTAGATATGACTGGAATGTTTCTTAGCTATAAAACTTAAAACAGCAGTGCAATTTTTGATTTGAAACATTAAATAGTGCACTGATGTTTTAAGTTGTTTTTTGATATGAAACATCAAATGGAAAAAGAAAACATTAACTTGAATCTGCATAATGTTTCACTCTAATACCAATGCTCAAAAGTGTTTAAATAAAAAAAAAGTTACCTAAAACAGCAAACAAATTGCACTCTAGTCAAATTTTTATTGAAATCTTTAAAATTGCTTTTTGTTAAATTATATAGAGAAATAGAGCTTAATAAATGATAGGTAACAGAGTAGAGAAAGGTAACCGATGAGGCTATCATACTGTATGACATTTTTGATTAAAAAAATCCATAATTCTGGTAAATAAAATCAAAATATACGGTATTTAAACCATTAAAAATACTATTTATAAAATGTATAATTACAATACTAAATTTAAAGAAAACAATACATTAACGGATAAATATTCACATCTTAGTTATAAACATAATTCTTCGATCATAAAAACGCAGCTCGAGTGCTGCATACTTGCTTTGTAAAATATCATTATTCATAACTGTCGATTTTTTTAACAAAACTATTTCCTTTGAAATGTGTAGAGCGAATATTCGTCAAATTGAGGAAATAACTAGGTTAAGTAAAATCGCATCTTAAGCGTTATTAGAAAATATTTATTTCGTCTAAAGCATTATGATTAATTCTTGGGGTTAGATAAATTAATTAGGAAATACAATATAAAATAAAAAGTGTATGAAGGAGTAACTACTCCATTAAATTCTTCTTTGCCTAGTTAGAACGCTAACCTCTGTACCATCCTTTCAAATGGTTAAAACAGTTATTGAATCGGATAAGAATAACAGTTTTAAGTCAGAATATCCAGACGCAATGAAAGTCAGGCTGCGATCAAATACAACGAAGGAGTGTCGTCAAATAGTTAAGAGTTTCATCGAGTGATTTCGTATCAAAATGATTAAATAAACGAAATCAAAATGATCGATAAATCAAAATGATCAAAAATAACGAAATGCAGCTAAAAAGCAGTGATTTCTGAACTGTCAGAATATAGTGTTTTATTTTTGCGAGTAGGAGAATACTAGGGAGATGAGTATGGAATATCAGGGGGTGGGGGAGGCCAAAATCAACTGAATTTCTAGATATTTTATTTTTTGTCCATGCATACAAGTACTGTTTACAAATCGTTCATCACAGTTGGGACTTAAGCCTTGAACTATGTGAAGCAAATGATAATTCATTGACCAACGTTGAATATTAATATACAATGTGAACGCATATAGTGCGATTAGACGTGGGGTAAAATCTATAATGTCTTTCTTTATCCCAATGATTTATTAGGAATGTTTTTTTTAAAAATTTTAAGTAGTTTCAAAGTTAGTTTTTGGAGTTCCTTCATCATAAATTATTTGAAAAATGAAACATAATTGTTTTCGGAAGACAAGTATTATTATTTGTCTTCAGATACTAAATTCCTTGCATATAAAATTTATTATTCCTTTTTCTAAGATATAAATTATTTTTTTTTGTTAAGGAATAAATTTTTAAGGAATGTAAGTTAAGGAATAAATTTTTTCTACTAAGTGATTTCCTTTTTAGATGATATGGAAGGATTTTAGTTTATAAATAAAATTAGTTAATATATTCGACAACAGATGACAGTAAATTCCTATTAAGATAGTCATATTAAGATAGTCCTACTAAGATAAGACCTATTAAGAAATACCAAACAGACACAAATAAATATTTTTAAGCATGAACAGGGGTTTCATTTAAATTCTTTTATTTTAAGAAGAACAGTGATGGAAAAAAAGAAAAACTCATACCGGTTAAAACTTTTTTCTTAATCACAAAACTGGGGACTCTTCAAATTACAATAAGTGATTCAAAATATGCTAAGTGATAAAAATAGAAATATGTTTATTACATAAAAAAAAAACAGTTAGTTACTATGACGTTATTATATTATGACTTTGTAATTTTACGTTTTATTCAGAGCTTGCGTAAAAGAAGGAAATCTTTTTACGTAATAAAAAAATACTTTGCTTATTGTGAATGTGGAAATAATTATTTTTTTGTGACTAATAATGCAATATATAGTTTATGACAAAAATTTGGTTAAAATAAATCATGCATTAGAGAGATTAAATAAATTATGCGTGATTATTCTTCAATAATTTCTATCTTTACAATTTTAAAACATCTTTCAAGATAATTTCAGCAGTTTTTTTAGATGGTTTGCCACATTAAAGCATTATAAACGCCTATAACAATCATATATTTGCTTTAGAAAAGTGATATCAATACTTAAGTTTTAACTAATTCATAGAAATATGCTTATCTCTCATTTTTAACTCATCTTCTGGGCTTTTATGTGTTTTTACGTTAAAAAGCGTTTTTAATTATCTTAGAAGATTATTCACGATGCGGAAAATATTTTGAGTAAAGTTAAAAAAATTCGCTACTTAAAAAAATTTAAGAATGCAAAATTTTTAAATTGAACTTACTCCAGCTACATTTGATTCATTTATACATTTTTAACCGATTAGTTTTGATACGTTATCACTTATTTTACTACTGATAACTTTTTCCAACACTAATGTTAGAACAACACATTTAATATCAATACACTTATATTAGAGCATTTTAATATTCTAATACAAGTGTTTTAGCTATACACATATATTTCACTTATACACATATTAAATTTTAATTACACACATATATTTTTAGAAAATTATTTTCAATCGATTTAATGTAAATACTTACCGTTGTAACGAAAATTCAAAAACTGTTCTTATTTCCGATTCACTTGCTTTGCAATGCAAAATATTTAATTAAACTGATCATGAAAGCAAACGACTTTATTTCGTCTGCTTATACTTTAAATAATTCTAGTGATGAATTCCATAAATAATATTTTTTTTTCAAATAAGCTCCATAAGTAATAACTTTTATTTAATTATTTAGGATCGAATTTAATAAAAGTCAAAATTCAGTAAAAAGTTGGTTGTTTAATATTTTTTATATTTTTGGAACTATTTTATCACTTAATTTTATTATTAACTTTCAAAGAATCGTTAAAGTAAGTCGATCAAATATCGTTTGTTGAATCTATTTTTACGATGTTCTCCAAATATATCTTTTTCAGTGCAACTACATGGTAAATTGATGTGTGCAAAACTGTTAAATTTATCAAAATTTTTCTAAATCATGAAAAGTTTAAATTATTTCTTATTTCGAATTGATCATTTAGCTTAAAAAGATTAATGGACTACAGAAAATTAAGAAAACAAAGGATAGATTTCATATTTTGTCTCGAGGTAAGAACTTTTAAATATTTTCAGCATTTTTTAAAAATGAGATAATAATAATCATGCGGATATTAAATTAATTATAAATTATTGAAATTAATTATTTCACTTCTAATTATATTTTTATTCCATGTTACTATAGAGAACGTCTAGTATATAATTATCAGGGACGTAACAGGGAAAAATAACTGCTTTCATGCATTGTTGAATATATTCCAAAATACAATGCTTATTTCATATTAAATTCTTTAAAATTCTGCAACATATATAATCAATTAGAAACAATGCTTTCATAAAATACAAAATTTATCAGTACTTTGATTTATATTTTGCGCATTAATTTATCGATTCTATTTCACAAAAAGCAAAATATGGCATGTTTCCTTCAAATAAGTTTTACTTAAATTTTATTCCATTACTTTAAAAATAAGATTGAAATTTCTAATGTGTAGATCTATTTGCTTTAAAGTAAATTTGTTTTGATTTTACTTGGAACTCTTATAATTGAATTGCTGGCGATTTACTTTTAGTACTTTTATGCATTTAAAATTAAGTAGATGAGAAAAAATTTAAAACATTGATTACATGCTTCTATTAGAATAAAAATTTGGATTCATAGCATAACATAATATTTTTAAATTTGTACGTACTTTGAGCAGATTGCGATGCAAAAAGTTTCACTTTATTATCATGAATGAATAATGAAAGGGCTATAATTTGTTTTAAATTAGCATAAATAATTAAATTAAACAAGTAATGTTTTATGCTTTTTAAGGTTTAACAATGAGTTTAGATTTATTTTTCTCTATTTGAATTATACTCTAACTGTTTATTTTAAAGGATTTTTTCAACAAAACTATAAAAATTGTTGTAATTATTAATTATATCGAGCTCAGTTTGATTCCAACGATTTTTTTTCCGTATAGAGGGTATGAAAGATTAGAATAAACAAAATGGTGTAGCTTCATTATTTCGAAATATGGAAAAACTCATACTTTCTGTAAGAAATGTGCAAAAATTGTATTTTCAGGTATTTTTAATAACTTTGCTTTAGAATAATTTCCAGTCTTATAGCTCGAATATCACAAAATTTAAATGAAAAATTTAAAGACATTTTCGAATTTTATCTTTTATGGAATCGATTGCTTAAAAAAATATATGAAAAGGGAAACCAGATTTTTTATAGCCTGATCCCCTGTCTAGCTCACATGATATCTCTGAAATAAATCAAATTAGTTTAAGAATATTATTAAATGATGCCTTTAAGTTGATTTAAACAAAACTTTTTCGAAAGTAGTCTATGCTATGATGTTATTAGAATTTCACGGAATTTGTAAAATAGTACTTATAGTTTATACTAATAATTTAATAACTAATATAGATACTTTTTTAAATCATCATACCTTCAGCTCTATTTGATGTAGAAACGAAGTTCAACTGGTTTTAAAAAGAGAAAAAAATGTTTTATTTAATGCAAAAAGCAGAAAATGATATTTTTGTCAAAAATAGCTTAAAAAGATGTCTTAAAAATGGCTTAAAAAGGTAATTTTTTAAAAATATTTTTTTGTATTTAAACCAAGTTTTAGTGTATTATATACACATAAATTAAAATAAGAAAATTTCCAAAATAAAATTTTGTCTCCGAGGGTATTGGGGTATCGTAAATTAAAAACTTGTAAATTGACTTTAAATTATCATTTCAAAGCTCAAATTTCAAATTTCTACTAATTATCGAATAGCTCGCTTAAAAATATGTTTTTCTTTTCTAGTTTACTTAAATACATTCTTGTTTATTAAAATCAAACACATAAAGATGCGTGTTGTGTAACAAATTATATAATAGAAATAATTTTTAAAATTTTAACATGTCTATGGAATGGTTAATTTAAAGATCAGTTATATCACTTTAGCATGTGAATTTTTGTAAAATTAAAAAGACTAAAATTTTAAACATTGAATGGTCTTAAAGAATGAAATGAAACAAAAGTTCAAAAAACTGATGCATATTCTTTGAATCGTGATAAAAAAGGCATAAAAGCACAATATTTATACTATAAAGAGAATGACATGTCGAATTCATGCTATTTCTCTAGATGCTGTAAATCGAGACATAATAAAATATTAGAAAATAAATTAACAGTTTCTAATTCATAATGTTCTTATAATAACCTTATAATAAGGAAAAGTTCCCAGTTAATGTTTCAAAATAGTTAGAATTCGATTGCATATAATTTATACAGTATGATAAAAGAATTCTTCAAATACTACATGATCAAACTTAGTATCAGATTAAGCGTATATAGTTACGTAGTCTATTATAGTTAAGTTGAGTAAGTGCTATGAAAATATTTGTAAATTAGACTATAAATTTTCCGTGGGTTTTAAAACTGTAATTAGCGGAATACTGATAACACTGAAATATTGTTATTCACAATATTTTAAATTTTAAATGGTTTTAGAACTACTATAACGCAACATCGTTTATGAACTCATGGAATAAAATTATTTAGGAGTTTAAACGGTCTTCTATTATTGCAAGGAGTTTAACTTTGCAGATAAATTAATAAATCGTCACCTTCTATTCCGTAATGTATTTTATGAGTAATATATTTTATCCTTTAAACATTTAGGTTCAACTTTTCAAGTCAAATTTCTAGTTAAGAATTTGATAAACGTAGTGAATTTATTTAAAAAAAATAAAGAAAGAAAAAAAAATTAAATATGAAGAAAAAATAGTTTTTAGGAACTGTTAAAATCGTAAATAAATTGATATAGACATTGATTTTTACTACTCATTTTTCCGGAGAATAATAGTAGACCATTGTATTGAAATATCAAATACGCAGGAATTAATATTTGAACATTCCAATCTCAGCATTCCTATTTTAGCCTATAATATAGAATACTAAACTGAAATTATCCTTGCTTATTGCAGAGGCTTACGTTTCGTAACTTTTTCTATAGTTTGAGAATTCTAAATAAAATTATAAATAGAATATCTAGGCTGAGAAAGAAATGATTAAAACTACCAGAATATGGTAAAATTTACCGTATTTCTGGCTCTATGGGAACACCAAAAAGCACGATATTTTGTACCGATAATTAACAATAAAATATAGTTTTGTAATATGTGATGAGATTTGATAAATTTGGTAATTTTATCACAGTATCTTAGAGTATGGCATAAAAACCATTTGTTCTATTAAAGTTGCTTCTTAGTTTTGCATTTTTTACTAAATGTGTGATAATAAGAGCTATAACTTTAAAAACTTTAATTTGCAGTAAACCGTTACCATATCAACGGAAAAATTACCAAATGAATGCTTTAAATATCATATATACCGGTTCTTATTAACAGAATTATTTTTTTTTAAAAGCCAGAATTATGTTTTTTTTTACCAGAAATGTCATAGTACAGTAATTTTCTCAGAAATGCTTTCCTCGTGTGATTTTAAACTTGTTATTCATAAAATTAATAATTCCGTGCATGCTCAGTTTGCTACCAAAATGCAATGTTCCCAAGGCTCATGGAATTATGTTTAAATTAAGTGTAAACACTAGCATGCTTTCGGACAATAAATAAAATCCTCATCGAAAAAAAGTAAAAGATGCTAAATTTTATGCTATATGGGGAAAGTTTACCGGATTTATGTCTCTATGGGAATACCACAAAATTCGGGATAGTCAAAACTAAAAAACAATTCAAATAAAGGAAAACACAAATGAGATTCGTTTCCAACGGCAGTTTCATGAAAAATTTTTTTTTTTAAAAATTGTTTACTATCTTTTTATTTAATAATAATCGGAAAGAAACTTTTCTAAGGCACACACATTTTTACATATTTTTAAGCAATGTAATTTTAAATGACAAAATACAAAATTTGATTGGTTTCTGAGTCGCAAAATTTTAAAAATTCATATTTTTAACTTTTTATTTTTCAATGGAATCGCGGATTTTTTAATGGAAATTATTTGACCGATTTTATAAATGCACACTGAGAAGAAGATCAGCTGAATAACTCAGTTACAAAAATGGGATAAGATTAGGAAGGTTAGAGACCGGCTTCGATCCATGAAACGATACGATACATTATCAGACCTACCAGGCTACAGAATCTTTTTTTTATCGTGTAATAATAGATCAACCTGGATTTCAACGATAGGGGGTTAGTCAGACTTGAAATATGCAACTTATACCATTTGTGATAATTTCTTTGAAGACACTCATGTGACCAGTAACAAATGTGGCACACGTGGGAAGAATCACTTGTGTGTGGAAAGGATTTTTGTTAATAGTTTTCCTGTAACAAACATTTTGTTTACCAATTTGTATTGCTTCTATAACATTCAAAATAACGTTTTAAAACATTTGAAACAATGTTTTTGCGAATCTTTAAAGGGCCAATATTAGCATTCCATTTTTCAGGTGTTTATGTAAAAGCTTTTTGTAAATATTTGTTACCGATTTGAAACTATCGACATAATTATTGTTTTACCTATTTTCAATTTATAAATTTTTATAGTTGCTAATGAAAGTAAAAATATACATAGATTTCTTTCCAAGTGAAAGTAACTTTTAAGTAGAAATCAAAAGAAAGTGACAATGCCTACATTTTCTCTGTTATACATCATAGCACTTGAATCACAGATGTAAAGATTTTGATATTTCTTGAAAATTTGCTAGACTCATAATCGAGAGATTTTGTATAAATAAATTAATATGTGATTCAGGTTTTTGTTCAATTTTATAAATCTTTAAGCAATAAGTAACCTAAAATTATTTTCCATTTCCTTCAAATTTTTTAGTTTTGAGGTTTAAACAATGGACTTAGAAATAATAAAGTTTAAGTATTTATTTCTTGAATAATTAAAAAATCTATTTAAATTCAAAGATTTTATTTCTTTATAATAAATATTTTATTTTCGAGTTCAAAATTCCAAGAGGTGTAGCAGTTTTAATTATAATTTTGTGTTCATAGCGGTTCCTCCCAACAGAGTGCAATTTAAGTCTAAGAATATTTAAAAAAGATATCGAATAGTTTAAATTATTTAAATTTTCAAACAATAACGTTTCCTTTTACCTTAACTTAATGCAAATAGTACAATAAATAAAATTTATGAGATATTTTATGAAAACCATTTGGAAGTATTATGTATTCAAAAGTCCCATGTCGTGCTTTAGAAATGAAATATTATACATCACATCAAAGAAAATTCATTATATTTTGAAACCTTTGTATCCTTCATATGAAATTCATGGCGAAACATTTAAGTAGCAACTTTCGTGTGAAATTAAAATATACATAAAATTTTTACTCTTGTTTTCATTATACTTTAATACTCCTTTTATGTACAAAAAAGATATTTGTCGTCTCTAAAGACTACTGAAAGATTGAAACCTGAAGTTTATCATAATATAATACAAATTCGAAACAGCTTTCTAATGCATAAATATTAAGCCTTTTCTGCAATTCTTTCTGATCTAAAAATTATTCTGTTTTCAACTAACTCTGCTAGATTCAAGACTTGCCCATCCAGGTTCTGCTCTCGTATACATTATGATGCAAATAGCTCACAAATGTGTTCTTTATGTGCTGGGAAAATTTAACTTGCTTGTTGAGATTAAATTCACATTTCCTATTTTTTTAACCCATTTTGTAGAGCACTATTTTAAGGCGTGATATTTCGAACGCCATTTGAAATCACCATAGTAATCGTTTCTTTCAAAGAGGGAGTTTTTTTAGTAATGGCTTATGCATGCATGGTGTAGAGTGCTTGTGGTAAAAGTACTTTGTTTTTGAGATTGTTATAATGTGAATTTGACTGGAAATGACTGCATAATAAATCTTCATAGACTGGTTTATTTCTTAAATCTGGTATACGCTTATTACAGTAATTGTGAAACTCACTTTAAGTAACTTTTTCTTTTATTACTCTCTGTTTGACGAAGGATGAATATATATTTCGAATTAAAGTTTTTGAAAATAGTATTTTTAATTCCCTTTATTGGAAAATTGGATTAATAACGAAATAATAGAGTTAAAAATTGCATTTTTTATTAAAATGCAAGCATGTCACAAAAATAATTTTAAAAGCATTTAAAGAAAACAAGTTTTTCTTTTAGCAAGTATTTTAATTCAATTTAAACAGAATAAAGCTGCCATCACATGCATTATCTAATGTTAAGGGTTAAAAAGTTTTATTAAACAACAAGTACAACACAACTGTCTTATGTTTAGAATTAAAAAGATAGCCTTTTAATATTTGTATTTTAATATCACTAAATTTTATTCACCATTATAAATTTTGGTTATCATAATAATAGAAGTAGTATATTTTCAAAGAAAAACGTTGAGTATTATTTATTTAGTTTAATTGATATTTAAGTAAGGCCGTATAAAACATCGAAGATAACAAAATTTTAGCCCCATTTTGTTCTGATTATTTTAAGAGTAATTATGCAAATATTTAATGGGTTCATAGATACGTTTTTTTTCTTAAACTTTTCCGATGAATAATCAAACGAATTTTAATATTAAAGTAAAAACAATGAATGTTATGTTTAGTAAAACTAAACATCGGTATCTCTTTAAATCTAAATATAAGGTTAATAGTAAATATTGAATCAGCAAACGAGTTTCATTGACTCTAGGAAAATGTCTGAAGCACCAAAATTAGATTCCCTATATCACTCAAAGAGATTGCTTCTATCCATTAAGTTAAATGAGTTTCTCTATAAGCTTTACCTTTTCTAGAAGCCAAGTAAATTGCTTAAAACAATTGAAATTTTACAGTTAACTTTTAACATTTCTTAGAGAAAAAACTCTTTCAGTTACATAGGAAAAAATATGGCAATAATAATACCAGCACAAAATAAATAGTAGAAATATGTTCCATCATTA
Source organism: Parasteatoda tepidariorum (assembly GCF_982258835.1). Classification (NCBI taxonomy): domain Eukaryota; kingdom Metazoa; phylum Arthropoda; class Arachnida; order Araneae; family Theridiidae; genus Parasteatoda; species Parasteatoda tepidariorum. The sequence continues at coordinate 30,601,778 of NC_141762.1, forward strand.
CTCATCTATTGATAAAAATAATTATATAAATTCCTATTAGGATAAGAATCTACTTTTTGTCTATTAATGTAAAATAATAAATGAAATATATTAATTAATTTTATAGAGCACACCAAAACAAATTTTATTAACTTGCTTGTTACACTTGTAAATAAAAGCATTTTTGCGGAAAATGTTTTTTTTTTTTCACTTAAGCTTTTTTTGAATATTTCTTAACATAATTGTAAGTCTTATTCTATTTATAAATACATATATGATAAAATATTGCAAGTAAAAAAAGCAGAATATTCAGGAAAATATGTAAAAACGTAAAGAAAGGAAAAAGAAAAAAACAATATTTAGTAATGTATTAAAATTCTAAAGAAAATCAATTTTTTTACCAAATTCATATGAGACCAAATTTTTTAATATTAATTTAAGAGAGATAAAATGAATAATTCTTTCAAGTATTGGGAAATAGTGCAATGCAATAAAATCACAAAAATTGATGTGTTGACTCCTTAATGAAATGTTGTTGCTGTTGACTTATGCCTGTTTAGGCAGAGGGGGTGCGATTGTTCTTGTTTTCCAGTGGCGCCATCTATGGCCAAGAATTCGACTTCAGCCACACCCGTTTATAGGGCGGACCCATTCATACATCCATTCATTCATCCGCAGATTGTAATTTTGACCTGAATCAGCGAACGTTTGATCTCCAATCCAGTACCCCTAGAGGTTTTGATTTTGTATGGGAACATGGAAGACTTTTGCGACTCGACAGATTTAACGTGCATCCGTCACTTTACTACACGGGGAGTCTTCGGTCGGCGGGGTTCGAACCCGCGAACTCTCGGACATGAACCCAGCGCCCTACCTACCAGGCTATCCAGGCCTCCTTAATGAAATATTAAAGTTTTATCAATTTTAATTATGTCTGAACAATAATAAATATTATAACTATTCGCTTATAATCTCAGAAAAGATGCATCCAAATCCTTAAAAAAAAACTACAGTTTATAAATTTATGTATACTTTGTGGATTTTTCATAATTCTACTTTCAATGGAATGAAGTAAGTGATCCAAAAATGAGCACTAATTTTGAAAAAAAAAATGCTTTATTTATATTTTTGAAAGTCGTGAGCAGTATTTATACTTTAATCATGTCAAATAAAGAGAATGAGTGATAAGGCTCTAGCAATTCAATGCGACATAGCAAAATAGCAAAGCTATTTTGCACTTAGTAAAATTTGCTTTGATAATTTAGTACATAACCATGTCCTTTTTATTTAAAGAGATCCTGATTTGATCATTAATCCCGATTGTTAGATGCTGAATAAAGTCACACGTTGAATTAAGGCTTGTTTACGTAATTTTAAAAGGATACCTATATTATATACAAATATATCAAATGTATGTACGTATTGGTTTTCAGTATTTAACTGTTCATTATTGCACTTATCTGTTTTTAACTCAACTATAATTTTTTTATTGTTGGTTTCTGCCGGCAGAATATACACTGGTGTGCAAAACTTAAGCAACAAGTGCGTTTTTTGTCATAACTCTACAAGAAATCATCCGATTGACATGAAATTTGAATATGATGTACATTATTTTGTACTTAAACGATGGTAAAAGAATAATGGCGCAGAAATGAATATAAAGCTTAGAGTTGGGTATGGAACAAAAAAAGGCTTTATTTGACATATAGTGGCGTTACACATGATTGCCTGAAGAAGCGTAAGTACAACTGGCAGATGTTCCCCAGTATGGGATATGCCCTCCCCTTACTATAATTGTTGCTTGGCATCGTCTCTCCATGCTAAGCACCAGATTATCCAGGAGTTTTTGGGGTAAGCGTCTCCATTCCTACTTTAACGCATCTCTCAGCTGATGGGTGTTACCAGGAGGATACTGACGCGTCGCAAGACGTCTCCCTAATGCATCCCACACATGCTCTATGGGATTTAGATCCGGAGAGTAAGCTGGCCAATACATTCGTGTGACATCTTCACTTTCCAGTAGCTCTTGAACATTAGCAGTACGGTGTGGTCGGGCATTGTCATCCATAAAAATGAAGTCTTTACCAATGGCCCCTCGGAACAGACGCACATGGGGTAGCATTACCTCATTGCAGTAGCGGTCTCCAGTTACAGAACCTCGGTCGAAGATCTGAAGCTCAGTCCGTCTGTTCAACATGATGCCACCCCAGACGACAACTCCAGGACCACCGTAACGATCTCTTTCCGCGATGTTATTGGGATGAAATCAAGCTCCAACCTCTCTTCAGATCAACTGACGTTGAGAATCGCTTGTAGCACTAAAACGACTCTCATCTGTGAAAAGGACGCGACTCCATTGATGAGGTGTCCAGGTTTCGTGTTCTCTGCACCACTCTAAACGGTGCCGCCGATGGCTAACTTTTAAAGGTATGCAGCGTTCTGGACGTCTAGCAAATAAGCCACCTTTGTGGAGGCGTCTGACCACTGTAAATCTTAATACTTGTCGTCCTGTGGCTGTGCACAGTTGCTGAGATATGGCGCTCGCTGACTGAAAACGGTTTCTTTTCGCCTGGAGGACAATGTAATGGTCATCTCTTGGTATTGTTTTCCTTGGACGGCCACCACCAACCTTCCGAACAGCTGTACCAGTAGTTTTAAAGGCATTCCAAGCACGAGAAACAACACTTTTGTTGATCTCGAATCTTATTGACTACGAATCTATTGATTTTGTCGATCTTTATTGACTACGCCCCTCCTCAAGCTTCCCAATCATTCTTCCTCGAGTAAAGTCGTCTAAATGATTTCTTGAAGACATGTTTCACGAAACAAATCACTTGCACTTGCAGCGAATGTCTTTAACTACGGTGCTCTTCATCCTTTTATCACAGCCTTGACATGCGCGTGCCGACCCACAAGGGTTACGTACACTTACATCACCTACGACGCTTTATTTCCAAAATTTGCATACAAATAATCTTTCTACTGAATTACGTGCATATTATACTGCAATTTCATGGCTATCTTATACTTTGTTGGGGAGCTGTGGCCGAAAAACCACTTGTTGCTTAAGTTTTGCACGCCAGTGTATTTTTTCAATATTTTTTCCTCTTAAAAAAATTAGAATTGCTTAAATTCTTAAGTATGGTCATATTTTTACTAAATTTAGTTTCAGAATCATGTCGATTTTTTTAAATTGAATCATCTTTCCAACTTTGCTCATATAACTTAGAACAACTACACAACCTAAAAATTAACTATAATAATTAAAGGGAGTCACTTTACGGAACACTATCACGCCAGAGTAAAGTTCGCACATTTAAATATAATCTAAGTCTGCATATCAGGGCTCCTTACCAAGGGCCACATGCATAAAATTTTGGAGTCGAGTTTGGCCAGCGGGTCGTAGTTTGCAGACCCCTGTTACCGAGAAGACCCATAACAAAGCATCCACAATTTAAAAAAAAGTATTGAAATGTAAAATGAGTAACAAACCGAAATAATATTCCTATAAATATTATTTAGTTTAATAGGTAATAATGAAATAAACAGTCAGCTTCAATCAATTAATAAATTTAGAAGACAATGACTCCAAATGAATGCTAAGCTGCAGTACAGCACCATGTTGTATATTGGACCAATTTTCCTTTCTTTCAAAAGGTAATTTTTCCTGAAGTTAAAGACTGCAAATGTTAATTAAAAATTTAGATTAAAAGACAAACATCTAATATCCTAATGCTTGATAGTAGGTAATATAAAAACTCCATTTACTCAAAAAATATGAGCGCGGAAGAAGTAAATATGTTCTATGGAGTGCTCAAAAATAGGTACCCAATATCAAGACTCACCAGACGTGGATGAGGAAAAAAAAGGAAAGTTGAAGCAAAAAATTAGAAGTTGGCAACGAATTAATGGAAAATAAATAAAGGTGAAAAACAAATCTAGAAAAACCATGGCAGCCTGAAATGGAACAGAAAAAATATAAAGTAGCCCACAAAAATTGAAAAAAAGAACATAAAACAAGAAAAACTGCAGTGACTTCGAGAGAAGCTAATCAGAGCCGAATACATTTTCACGCGCTATGAAGAAGTAGTGCGAGGAGCGTATTTTATAATCATATGAATGAAACATTATTCCAGGGCAACAAGATGAGCTGATGTGACAGGGATGGAAAGAATTATGTCACTATCGAAATTAAAGTAATGCCTAAGTACGGTATTTATTTGCAACAATGTGCAGTTATGTCAACTTTTACCTCCTTTATAAACATTTTGAAGCAAAATAGGTTTTTATATCATCAAGTATATCATTTCGCTTCATTTTCTAGCAATCACTCATGTAATGAAATATTTTTCTCTAAAATTGTTCAAGCTATTTGAAATATTAAATTTTGTATACACAAATAATATCACAACACTTTTCCAATACATTATATATTTAAATTGAAATAACTCTCATTTAAGAAATTGTTTCACACTACAAAAAGTACGTGAAAAAAAAGAAAGATCTTATAAGATAAATTTACAATATTCTTTTATAAAGTAAATCGACGCTTAAAAGATGATTTATTTTAAAATTATGGATAATAACACCTGAATAAAAAAAAAGGAGATAAAATTGCATATTGTTCATTTTGTTTGGATGAGAAAAACGGTAAATATATAACGTTGAAACCTGTGGTGTCAATATTTCTCCTTGAATCGCCTTTTATAGCACGCGAACCAGCAATTTATGTTTCGTAAAGAAAACAAGCGTTGACGTGAAAAGTAATTTTGTATTATGCAATTCAACAATTTTATCCTTTTTACTGTTGTTCTTTTTATAAATATATATAATAATTTATGTGTTATATTCTTTTCTACGTTCAGCATTTCTTTATATGTTTTCAAGAAATTGTAATTCATCACAATTTCATATTTTTGCGATGCATTCTTATTTTTTAACCAGTAATGGTCAAGTTTTCAATTTAATTCTTCATTTTTTGATCATTTATTGAGAAAATTGATAAAAGATTGACGAAGTTTTTTCTTAATACTAAGTGATTTTCGTCTTCAGCACTCACAGAAAAAGTTTTTTGTTGAATATAATTTCAGAAACGTTTTTAATGTTAAAAAAAATGTTTCATGTCTACCTCACATTAATTACTGAAATTTCCGTTTCGTTGTTAAATTATTACGTTCAAGATTTTCTAATTATCATAATGAAAATAAATATATATCTTATTCAGTTTAAGCATTTCGTGTCTTCAAGGATTATTATGTTAAACTTAAACAAACTAATAGATTATGCAGGGCTAATTGATGTTGACTTGGTTTAAAAAATTACAAATAATAAGATAATAAATTTAAAGAAAAAAATTATTTATGCAGGTCGTATTGGACCTACCATCTTGTATGGTACACAGAGAACAATTTTTTGATAAAATTACCATTTTATATGGTAATGACATTTTTTGTATAAAGAACTATGACTCTGATTTATAATACCGAAATATACGGTATGCAAACCATTCATTTGGTAATATTTTTCAATTCATATGGTAGTGGGTGACCAGAAATTCCTATTTTTAAAATTACAGATAATTATCATTATCATTATCATATCATTATCATAAAAATTGCAAATCTGACAGTAAATTTAACAGAGCAAATAATTTTTTTGTGCCATATTCTAAGAAATTTTACCATAATAGCAAAATTCTGACTCGGCAAAATTTCAGTTGATATGCACGACGATGCAATTCGCCGGTTTAGGTTGATAAAGACACAATAAATACATTAATTGATGCGAATTGGTGAGGTCGTTGAGTTCCGTTACAACTTGCGAGATTGTTGAGAGATTAAATTTGTTGAATTTGACCGTACCTGATTACTCGAAAGGCCTAGGTTTATTCTCAAAGCTCGTCATATGGGTTCTTCATATTATTGTGGGTGAGAAATGGGAGTGAGAAATGGGTTATCTAAAATGTTTTTTCGGTTCTCTACGAAAACATTTTAAAGGTTACTTCAATTAAGGGATCAAAAATCACCTAGATCAGTTTTTCACCAGAGAACAAAAAAAAAAACTTTTTGAGCTAAGAAGCATACCACTGCTAAAAAGATGACAAAATATATTGATCTAAAATGGTTAATAATCCAAATATATTCACTATATGAAAATCGTCTTTATTTTTCGCAAGGAAAAAACACAAATTACTTTCGAAACTGCGTCATAAAACATGTATTTACACTAAGTTCTGCAACCACCTTACGTTATGCAGCGTTAGTAAAATTTTTATGTAAGCAATACGATAAGTAGTTAACCATTTTTATTGCTTATATTTGAATACATTTTTTTAAAAAATTGATTCTTCCCCTGCAATGCCTTTTTAGAATAGTTATCACTTTAAGAAAATGTTTATTATTTTTTAACTCATAACATTATTGAAAAATAATTTGATCAAAAAAATTAAATAAACTACTTGGTAAATAAACTACTAGTATTTCGAAATTCAATTTTCATTTCAAAACATTATACCTTACTTATCAGAAACACAAAAGGGACCAATTTAAAGCCATTTACTGTTAATTCTTTAAGAAGAGTTAAAGTAAAAAAAAAAGCTTCAATGAAAATGACCGAAAGCAGTTACATTTTCCTGCTAACTATGTTCTCCTTCGCTTCGATGTCCAACTTAATTTTCTCCTCAATTGAAGGCCGGAAATGTTCCTCAAAATCAGAGTCATAAACAAACGATGTTCTACTTCATTAAGCGCGGGTGGGGGTGCACCAATTAAAATTCGAGAGCCTGTTTATCAGTTGGATGTTTGGAACATTAAATCGAGAGAAGTAGTGCAATTAAATCATTGAGTCCCCTGAGTCGTTCAGCCTCTTTAATGGTGTCGTAATTCTATCACATATTACTACTACCATCTGACGGCATAAAATGCGTTACCGTAAGCATAGAAATAAAAATTCTATTTTATATGTATTTGTTCTTAATGCGGTACATCCTTTCAGCTTGGACAAATTCTAGTTTAGTAATTGTGGTTGTTATTTTTTTTTAGTTACTGAATTAAAATTTAGCTTTGAAAATTGCTGCAAGTATCAATATTTTTGGAATCTCTCAATCTTGATTATTATTACATATTGAATTACTATACTTAAAACTTAATTAAAAAAAATTCTTTGCAGTATACTGATTGTAAAAACTATTTGGAAACTGAGAAAAATCACTTAAGATGAACACATACGCACTAAGACAGAGGTCGTTGTTGAAACTTTCATTTTGGTACACTGAACTATACTATAGTTCAATTTCTTTACTATTTAAATAAGATGTTAAACTGAGCAATGTCCCTTTTCAAGTTTTTCCATAGTATCAAGTAATACAGTTTACAAAGTGTGTTAAAACAGTTATACCAGTTATACTTTACACCATCTTAAGGATGCAGCAAAATTAAATGACATTATCGCTTAAGAAGCTCCCAAAATTTGAATAGAGTATGTAAAATTGTGGTATAGCACAAGCTTTAAAAGATAAGAAACATTTTATACAACATCCTCTTGATTGTGAAGAAGATATATGGTGATTATCAAATTCTCGATTCAGAGGTCATTAAACAAGATTACAATAATTGCAAAAAATTAAAACGAGACTGCAATGTATGCAGTTAGACAGAAGTCTGGTGAGACGAAATGATTTTCATACGCTAGGAGGTGCTTGTTGTGCAAGCGGTAGTGTTATAAAAATATGATCATCGAGCAGTCCATTCCTTCCGTTTCTGAAAGATACGGATAGCGGCTTCCAAAAAGGTTCAGAAAGATATTGAGCCATTTTCGGCAGGGTACAGTTTTGGAGGTGGGGAAATTAATATAAAGTGTAGATAAAGTGTAATGCTGCCATCTGCTAAAGAATAAGAGAGTTTTGTATACATAGTGCAAGGTCATCAATGTGGAGAGTTGAGGAAAAGAGCTTTGTTAAAGGATGTTTTGGGTTGAACCAGTAACCTTTGAGTCTCTGGTTCAACCTTGGAAAAGAGTGCACACCCAGAGAGAGAGGGAGGGAGAGGGAGAGAGAGAGGGAGGGAGGGAGAGAAAGGGAGATAGGGGAGAGAAAGGGAGAGAGAGGGAGAGAGATAGGGAGATATAGGGAGAGAGAGGGGGAGAGAAAGAGGGAGAGAGGGAGAGAACAGTTGCTGTGATCAACTATTATCACAGCAATTGTTATCACAGAATAGAAAAATTAAATTTGAGTTGGGAAACTTTTTTGATAAGAAATTATTTATGTTGGCATCTCATATTTGAAAAAAATACTCAGTTTAGTTTACAATTGAATTCAGAGGCTTTATTTAATGGATTATTTACACAGAAGCTTGTTTTAAGGCACTGAAAGATCTGAGTTAGAAACTCACTAAGAATACACTCAGTGAGGAAAATGCTTTCTTCTACAAACAGAAATAACTTTTAATAAAAAACTGTGTGCACATCTTGTTCGATGGATACTGCCCAAAGATAATTGCCTTCAGTTGCCTCAGTCACAAGCAGGACATGGTCAGTAAACCAGAATCATTATGCCTATTGATCTAGCACTGTTCTACGCTAAAAACTGGCTCTCTCCACTCGCATGCTCCATATAATGATTTTAAAACCATAACATAACTTAAACATGCATTGCGGGCATGATCCATTAATTTCAAATTCAACTATATAAGCCATGGAAAAGCACTTTATGTTATTAACGAAAGAATACGCCGCGTTCTAGCTACTTTTAAACAGAAGTTTCAGAAGATAGCTGATTGCTTGAACATTGCTCTGAATTTCTCCATCTAAAGACTTCAAAAGTGAAAAGTGCCATCCAACTTTTCCTGTTTTTGGCCACTGTACTAAACTATCATCATTTACTGGGACAAATTCTGGTTCATGTTTCACAGCATGGGTGTTCGCGAATAGTAAGGGTGTATCATAAAATTTTTAAAATTGTTATTTTCACGTGTATTTATGCAATGGTTTAATAAAAAATAATTGTATTATATTAACTATCAATCTTAAAAGTATCTTAAGACATAATTCTGATACAATAAATACTTGCATTCAATTTCTTAAACTAAGAGCGTATTAAGAATTTTTTCCCTTTAAATGAACTGTTATTGAAAAAAGTAAGTTTTTGTGCCTAGGAACTTAGGGTTTCAGTAATTTTTTTCATAAGACAATGCAAGTATTTTTTTGACAGTTTAATAATGCTTTGTTTTAATATTTTATCTTAGGACACATTGATGCCTGTAATTAATTTTCAAATATTAAAGATAAATAAAAAACTGCTTGCAAAATTCTTGCTTTGAAAAAAAATATTTTTAGCACTTTTTTCCTTCATTTAAAATAAATCGATATTTGCAGCATTAAAAAAAATTTCCTGCTAACTATTATTTATAAAGTAACAAAAAAAGTTTTAAAATACGAACATAAAAGTTTTCTCTTATCAATTTCACCACCAGGAGGGGAGATTACATTTCTTTGGAACCCGAAACTTACACTCCTTTATCCGTCTTATCTAGTATCCATTTCTGGCAGGGGATTACGAACGCCTTCACTGACAGTACACTGAATAGCCGGAAAAAAAAAAAAAAGAAAACCCTAGAATTCTTACTTGATATCTTGGCAAGGTCTAGTATGGCGGTCGTGAAAAAAAGGAACCTATTATTGCGGAGGAGGAACCATTGTGTTTTGATCGGACAAAAGTGAAACCCCGGGGCTGAGAAAAAGTAAGGGCTATCATGTGTTGGGTCAAGATGTTGAAAAAAAAAAGCCTCTCGTCGACTTCGAAGACCTTTACGAACGGTACTAGTACATCATCAATAAGGAAAAACAGAAAAAAAGTGTGCTGTGATTGTTCCGTTCGTTTCGTCATTTGCTTTTATTTCGTTGATGGCTTTACTGATACAAAATTCTATTTATGTGGTTTGTAGAAGGTCCATTTTAGTGACTTGTTTAGAAATGGTTAACAGCAAAGCTCTTAAAAAATATTTTTTTTTTGGGAACATAAATGTTTTATAAGAAATAGAAATAAATATGTTTATACATTTTTCTTCAAGATTATTCTTGATATTAAAGAACTGGGCTTAAAAATATTTTTCTTTTAAAAAATGTATCGTTACTAACGCATTTAATGTTTCTTTTGGATAGTTTTGCTTTGCTTTGATTGTAAGAGGTGTTAAAGGAAAATTTTTGAGAAAAACTAATGTTAATTTAGGAGTTAAAGCGGAAATTATTATTTTTTATAAGAAACATATAATGTAAGTTCAAAACTAAAAATAAAGTTACAAAAACAACCATAAAATACTTAAAAAGTAGCATTGGAAGAACAGAAAATAAAAGGAAGAGCTATAAAATGTGTAGATATTGCCTTTAGCTAAAATAGTTTATAGATTAAATAGCACATTTTAGTGCAAAAGTTTGAGCAATATTTTGCTTACTCGAATGTATCGGACTAAATGGAAATAATGAGTATTAAGTTGTTAAAATTATCGAAACAGTTATAAAATACATTATAGTAATTAAAATATATATGAAAAAAAATAAGAAATGAACGACATGCAATTTTAAAATTAAAACAAGAAGATTTACAATATAGCGGTTCTTAATATTCATGTAAAAATTGAATGAAGTTTAATAATTTTAATTTTAAACATCATGTTTTTTTTAATAAATAAATGTTAATTACTTAGACAATTACAGAAATGTTGTTTTCTCCATTTATTTAATCGAATAACTTGCTTTTGTCACCCAAAATTGAATAATTTTTAAAATAAACTATTATTATTTGTGAGTGTATTAAAGAAAACTACATTGATTAACACAAATTTTTTTTTCTTTAATCGTTTGTTCATAAATCTAAGAAAAAAGTTATCAATTACAAAATCCGAAAGCTTTACGCAAAATGTTTATGATACTCATTTATAAAATTATCGAAACTATAATAAATATTTTTTAAAAAAAACTTTTGAGCTTTGTAAGCTGTATTTGATAGAACTACTACTTAAAGATTCGCATTTTTAGTAATTTAAAAAAAAATTTTTTTTTTGCTTAAATATTTTGTTTTTCAAAAATTTTTATGTCACTATTCATTTATGTTAACAGGATTGTCACTTTCCAGAAATTTTAAAAACTGGTGTTAAAATATCAAGGAATCAAAATGTTTTAAATAATTACCATAGATCAAAAATATTTGGAAAATAAAATATTTGTGCTACTACTGATCAACTGAGTTCCTAAAATTGATGTGTAATTAAAGATTGTAAAATTTACAGTAATCATATAAATCTTTGTCATCACGCTGAGGACATCAAATCATTAGCCAGTAAATAGCCAAATATCAAAAGTATTAGCCAATTTTTGAAGTTCTTAGCCAAAGGTAAAACTTAAAAGTTTTTTATAATTGATTTTTCACGTAAAAAACTTTAAATTTAATTATTTTATAAAATGCAAATTCAAATCTAGAGTCAATTTGCAGTTGGGGAGGAGTAATTGAACAATAAATAGGAAAGAAAAAGCAATAGGTTAGGGTTAGTTTTTGATCACCTTTTAGACTAGATGAGTAATATAAAGCTGAAGAAATATTATGTTGCTGTCCTGTTATTGATATGCTATTCTGCGAAAATAGTTGGATGATAATATGCATCTTGCTATCACTTAACCTGTTTTATTGACACAAACTGTAGAAGAGAATTTCATCACGCGATATCTCGCAATCCGGTAAAGAACGTATTAATCTGCATTTTATGGTAGTTTGTCTTCTCTTACAAAAATTTAAGGTAATTTTGAGGTTTATATGAGGTTATTTAAAGGTGTCAAGGTTGATTTGAGATTTTTTCGAAGTTAATTTCAAAAACAACCTTAAAAGATCAACCTCCCAAGTTGTTTAATCTGTTTTATTTTCGCACTTAAGGTTGTTATGAGGTTGATGGAAATCTACTTCAGAGCAACCAGCTTATTGAGGGAGGTTGTGTTTGAGGTGTACGAATTATTTTTTCTACACTTCCTCAAATGCGTTTATTTGAGGTGTGAATAATTTCACTCAATCTGAACTAAAATTATTTTTGAGTAATATATGAGATTAATTTTGTAAGGTGTAAATAAGGTTGAAATTGAGGTTTATTAATGACGTTATTTTTGGTGCAAAACATCAACCTCAAAATAATCTTTAAAGCACCTTATTTTTTTGTAAGAATCCAGCTTAGATAATCTCTCTTATTGCATATGCTGCATTATCTTGACTTATTATAATTCTGATTGGTTATGTGATCCATCTAACGTAAATTACTGCAACCGAATTAAAAATAAAGAATTTATTCAAAAAAATACTTTTGACCTCTTTTTCGATTTTTTTCCAGGATTGAGGGGAATATATATTTTTATTTTCGGTAGAAAACTTATTCATCAATACTTCCGCCAAAACACAATTTTTCTTACCGAGTTTACGATTTTATCGCATTTGGTGAGGTAGTAAATGGTTAGAGCATTATCCCTGCATTACATTATCCATGTAGCTTAGCATTTGTATTGAACCTTACGTGTTTAAATCATATTTTTTATTAAATAAACTAATTTAGTTATTTATTAATTTAATTAACTAGTTAAAGCTTAATTGTTTTTTTCGTGTGAAAAATTCATAAGGAGTTAGTTCACTGGTTCTTCAAATGAATTGTATAGAGTAATTATAAATATAGTCACAATTGAAAGATTTAGTAATATTTAAGCAAGATCTCTGCGAGATTAAATATTTACAGCCTTGAATAAATCTTATATAGGCGTTAATTTATGTTTAGACAAAAGTTTAAGTTTATACACACGCTGTATTATTTAGTAATTAGAGTGTTTTTAAGATAATGGCACTTTGGTGCTCCCATAGAAGCAGAAATGCGGTAAATTTTTCCATATTCTTAGTTTTGACCAGACTTTTTTTTGCTCAGTGTGAAAACACCAATTTTGGCACACTTTGGTAATCATCAGTAGTTTATTTGCTTTTGAAAATAATTTAGTGTTGTTTCCTTTTACGCTGCTTTAAAAACAAAAGCTCGCCTCTAAAATATGTATGTTTTTAATTGCATAAAAAATTATATTTAAATTTTTGAATTTCTGTGAACTGCATTAAAGTATTTTTATAATGTAGAATTTTTATCCGCTTTTGTTCTGTTAAGCCTAGTTTGAATTCTTTTGATATTCTCTTTGTGCTAAGCTTATGTTGATTATACTAAATAAGTTACAAACAAATTTTTTTCAAGAATTTGTATTTATATATTTATATATATATATAATTATATAAATAATAATATGGTTAATGTGATTAATTGGTTATTACTAATAATAACCAGTAGTTATTAATAATAGCCAAAGAAGGCAGTGAAAGTGATTAATTTAAGCGAATTTATCCCATTCACCGATTATTATTAATAATAACCAATGGAGTTTGGCAAATGTAATTCTTTCGCTCTTTTTATGTGTAGGCAACAGAATGACAAAATAAGCTGATTTTTTATTTATTTATTTATTTTTAAAATTTTTTTTTTTACAAATGGCAGGCACTGAATTTTATTCCTCGCCTTAGAAGGTGCCGGAATTGTTACTCATTTTACGTTACCCAGTGGGCATTTGTGAACCAAGGTCACGGAGGCGAGTAACATTACCCACGCCACACTGCCACAAACCCGTTCATAGGGTGGGCCACATTCACACATCACACACAACAGAGGACAACACATGAAAGAAACATCCATGCCCAGAACGGGATTCGAACCCGCAGCCATTGGCTTCGCAGTCGGGAATAAGCTGATTGTTTGTTTTAGAGTTTAGGCTTTTATTTGCCATTTTTTGGCGTGTATATTATAGTTTTTCTCAAGTCATAGTTTGTCTCTAGTTATAGTTTTTCTTTCAAGTTGTTTTAACAAATATTACAACGAACAATGGATGACGATTTAAAAGTCATGAAATCACATTTTATCAACTATCGAGACATGCTCAAAACAAAAAAAGTTAAAATTGAAAACTTGTATAAACTTGGTACAAAATATGGCACTTTAAAACTACTGTACACAAGGAATGATTTTACTGTATTTACGATTGTCAGTTGCATCATTTACTAAAATTTATAATTATTACTACTATATTATAACTATGATTGTTATAATAATGCAATCATTATTATTTTATATTTGCACTAATGAAATATTACTGAAGTTTAAATATCAAATAATGACTAACAAATAAAAATGAAAGGATTTAATTAAAAAATAATAATGCTTGTAACAAGTCGTTTCCCTATTTTTTTCTTAATTCCATCAGCGAGAATTGAACCTCGAATGTCTAAGCCTTCATCACGTTATACTCCCCAGGCCATTCTGCTGTTTCATTCTGTTCTGCAGAGTGGAAAGCTGTGCATACATTTCCTGAGTTTTTTTTCTCTTCTCGAAATGGACTAAACATGGTTTTTCGAAGGTCTTTTGCCAAGGAAAACAAAAAAGTCACATTTTAAATGCTTTACACTTATCGCAAAGCTATAATTTTAAACTAAATGCACCATCTTGCAGTTAATTATATCTGGGCAGAACGGACAAATATTTTAAAGAATTTGTTATTAAATATCTTTAAAACATTTTTCCACTTAAATGAAAAGTATAAAAAATCATTGTATCGCAAAATCATTGTAAAGACTCTCAGTTTTATCAAATTCTTATGAGCCTATAGAATGCAGCATTGAATTAAAGTTTTTAAATATTAAAAAAAAAAAAACCACAAACATTTTTCATTTTCTCAGCACTTTTCTCCATATATTGATGGCTTCCACCATTTTAAGAATAAGCATAAAAAGCGCTGTCTATAGATAGGCTAAACTTGCAAAAACGTTCATGACTAACTGCCTCAAACTCAGAACAGTTCTGTAAATGGCATATCATATAAATGTAAATAGCAAAAAATCGTATGAAGACGGAGTCTTCGAAAAACAGCCTTAAAGAAAACTTATTACGAATGAACTTATTATGCATAGCATATAAATGTAAATAGCAAAAAATCGTGTGACGACGGAGCCTTCGAAAAACAGCCTTAAAGAAAACTTATTACGAATGAACTTATTATGCATAGCATATAAATGTAAATAGCAAAAAATCGCGTGATGACGAAGACTTCGAAAAACAGCCTTAAAGAAAACTTATTACGAATGAACTTATAATGCATAGCATATAAAAGTAAATAGCAAAAAATTGTGTGATGACGAAGCCTTCGAAAAACAGCCTTAAAGAAAACTTATTACGAATGAACTTATAATGCATAGCATATAAATGTAAATAGCAAAAAATCGTGTGATGACGGAGCCTTCGAAAAACAGCCTTAAAGAGAACTTATTACGAATGAACTTATAATGCATAGCATATAAATGTAAATAGCAAAAAATCGTGTGATGACGAAGCCTTCGAAAAACAGCCTTAAAGAAAACTTATTACGAATGAACTTATAATGCATAGCATATAAATGTTAATAGCAAAAAATCGTGTGACGACGGAGCCTTCGAAAAACAGCCTTAAAGAGAACTTATTACGAATGAAGTTATAATGCATAGCATATAAATGTAAATAGCAAAAAATCGTGTGATGACGAAGCCTTCGAAAAACAGCCTTAAAGAAAACTTATTACGAATGAAGTTATAATGCATAGCATATAAATGTAAATAGCAAAAAATCGTGTGACGACTGAGCCTTCGAAAAACAGCCTTAAAGAAAGCTTATTACGAATGAAGTTATAATGCATAGCATATAAATGTAAATAGCAAAAAATCGTGTGATGACGAAGCCTTCGAAAAACAGCCTTAAAGAAAACTTATTACGACTGAAGTTATAATGCATAGCATATAAATGTAAATAGCAAAAAATCGTGTGATGACGAAGCCTTCGAAAAACAGCCTTAAAGAAAACTTATTACGAATGAACTTATAATGCATAGCATATAAATGTAAATAGCAAAAAATCGTGTGATGACGGAGCCTTCGAAAAACAGCCTTAAAGAGAACTTATTACGAATGAACGTAGTCACTGTTAACGCCACGAAATTGGATTAACGTTTCTTTTTTTATTTTATGGAGTAGGAATACAATACACGTGTCATCCCAAAAGTCATTTCTCATCGTATCAGTGAAGGTAATGAGATATGCTGATAATTTGTTCTACCAAGCAAATATTTTTACAATGCATTTAGCAGTAGGATTAAAGAATTTTTATTTCTTTATTTAATCGGCTGTTTAATTTCAACATTTATTTAATTTTTCAATAAAACAAAGCGATTCTTGCTAACTTCTTAAGTTAATAAGTGTATTTCCGTTATGTTATATATAACCATGTGTTTATTTATTTGTCTAAAAATAAATCGTGCAAGGGAAGCTTTAAATGATAATTTAGGGAATTATAAGGATAAATAATAAAGGATAAATAATTTAGGGATAAATTAGGGATTAATAAGGGAAGCTTTAATGATAATACGAAGCTTTAAATGATAATTTTAGAGCTCTTAAATAACATTTGTTTTCCTATTACTTTATTTTAGAACTTCTACTATCATTAATATATGTTTTTTATACAAGTATTTAATAAATTAATTTTAATGTTATGTGATGAGATAGTGAGCATTAGTAGCTTTAGGACTATTTTTAATTGTTTAAAAATATCTCTGCATACAAAAAATGATATTAAACAGACAATAAAGAAATGAACGGATGAATATGAAATCGATAGCATTAAAGGATGAAATTTAATGTGAAGAAAAGCGAAAATTTCGATTAATTATTCCTAGAGAAAAATATAGGTATTCTCTTTTCTTTCTCTTTTTTAATTAGCTTTTCGAAAAATCAATGCTATTTCGTGAACAATTTATTTCAAATTACCAATTAAAGAGAACTGATTTCGTTTATTTTTTGCATTCCCATCTATTTGAAAAAAAAAAATGGTTGTGAAGTTGTTTCTATTTTTAGAAATTGCTAGAGGGTAATTTTTTTGAAGTAACATTTGGGTGAAAAATAAATGTATATTATTTTTTATCGGCTCAGAATTTTCTCTTTTTTGGTCTGATTAATTTGAGAGTATTTGAAAATATGCAAATAATAAAGCCATAGGAAACTAAGATAGAAATGTTAACTCTACGCGTTCATGTAACATTTATTTTGGAAAAAATTTCTTCCTATTTGAAAATATTCAAATAATGAAGTTATATGAAACTCAGTATGAAATGTTAGCTTTATGCATGCATGAAATATTATTTACTTGGTAAAGTTTTTCATTTAATGATGATTATA